>NC_133201.1:42924041-42961541 GCF_958299795.1 Porites lutea
CTGAAAAAACGAAGAATAACAACACTTAACTTAGCTCTGAGTTGTAGTCACGTGAACGGTTTTTATTACACTACATGTATGTACTTCTACATATTATGGAATAATGGATCGAGCTGAAACAAAGCTGGAAATCAAAAAAATTAGACACATTTCTCACGTAGTAGCTGAGAATTTCATTCATAATTTCTGCCCTCAAGAGAAACATATGTGTCAGTATCAATGAGACAAACGCTTAAAAAACTATTACCTTCCACTACTGCTCGCAAGTTTATGAAAATCGATTTGTGCGCCTGTCACAGGATGTTTGACAACACAATTGTTTTCTTCAAGGTTCTTTCTGAGTTGAAAAAATAATCAAAATAAATAAGACTTATTAACGTTTAAAAGATCAGCCTGAGAAAAGAGCCCACATTTCGCGACGTCACCACTGGTTACCCCGCCAAACGACGTCTGAGAAACGAGTGCCGAAATCCCATGCTGATGGCGTATCGCCTCCTAGTTCTGGGTAGTGCTTCTGATTGGTCATGCCACGAGGAAAATTTGTCTCAACCAACCAGAAGCACTGGCTAGATCAGGGTAGTGACAAGTCATCAGTCTGGAATTTCTGTGCTCGCTTCTCAACGACATTTGGCGGAGAAACCACTTGTGGCGTCGCGAAATGTCGTCTGTTTTCTCAGGCTAAGTGTTCAGAAAGAAAGTTGGTTTCCAGGATCGCAAAAAAAAAGAAATACACCAAACTTTCCTAGCATGGAAATATGATATTACGCCGCATTGCGATGATGCTTTAGAGTAATTTTAGTTATTTAGAATTTGCTTATTCTTACATTTACCACGACTACTGAAAACATGAGGCTTAAAATATATTTGCCTTTTACTTGAATTCAAACAGGTAGAATTTTTTTTAATTTTTTATATTTTATTTTTTATTATTTTTCTTCTTAATATTTTTCTTTTAGAATTTCAGAATTTTTTCTTATTTTCACAGAGGTTATTTGAGAAACACCACACTTTAAGTTCCCGATGTTGGTCAGGATGTTTTTTGCCTAGATGTCACAAAATTCGTCTTTAACTGATTTAAAAGATGTTAACTTTGTTTATCGTTGTCACGGTAATATCAATTTTACTTAAAAACAACATTTTGACAAACTTCAATCCAAGGTTAGTTGGAGTGAAATTTTAAATGGCGATCGGACGAGGATAAAATCGCGCTTAAGACGATTAAAAAAATATCGGCATGATCTCCAAAAACTGTATCGAAACACCTTAAAAACACAACGTAACGAAACACCCCTTCAATGTGGCATCCAGACCACTCTGAATCTCCTTAGCGTTGAGAAGGACCAGTGGAGGGGTTTAGAGGAGATAGCCGTTGCTCTTAACGCAATCACAAGCTCACCTTTTTATTTGACAAGCCACCGAACTTTTCCATTTGATGATAAATGAACATGAACTCCACTCCTCTCTATGAGGAAATAGGCACGTTATAACAAGAGATACCATAATACGCATAAAATTAGACGACACACTCCCCCATGTCCTTACCAACATTTGTTAACACTTCTCTATGGGCGAATCTTTGATTACATTTTTGCCTCATTAACATATGCAATGGCATATCACTATCTGCTGACGCTAATAACATTAAACCTTTGAATATTGAAAGAGCATAACAATTTCAGTTATCACTGGAAATTTGAGCACCAAGGGCCGGAAGATTTCGGAGAAATTATCTTTTTAAAATTAGACATTTTACAAAGAATGTATGGCTCATTGACTTTTTGGCCACCCAGCAATTCCTCTGTCTTTAACTGACGATATTTCTTTCAATATTGCTTTAAAACGGTACCTATTGCTCAAGTTAATCAGCTCTTTCAACTTTTGAATTCAATTCGTACAAAAATGTACATACGGCGATGGTCTTTGTGAGTTAAATCTTATGCTAATGAGGAAGAATGTAATATATGACGTAAACAAAGTTTCGCCTATCTACCAGATAGAAAACAAAAACGACCTGTCATCTTTGGTCGGGAAGGAAGAGTAAAGGGTCCAGAATATATATATATATATATTTTTTTTTTTTTTTTCAAACTAAAGCTTTCTCGCCGATTGTAGTCTTGTATATATGAATATAATAAACCAGCACACATAACCAAACCCCACCTCCACAAGCCACAAAATGAATTATACATTTCTGGGAAACTGCCCACCTACCCCTTTCCTAAGCCAACAGTTTGCCCTAAGGGAGAAGTAAGTGTTAAGGGACTGTGCAGTAATTATCAGGAGGGGGGGCTGAAAAACAAGAGGGGGGGGCATTACATAAAATTGCTGCCAAGATAGGGGGGGGCTCAAAGTAAAATCACTCATTTGACGGAGGGGGGGCCTTAAGTTTTATTCGAAATGTAAATAAAATTAAACGCAATAAAAGATTCTCAATACAGGCATCATGATAGACTGTAACAAATATCAACACGAACAGCTGTTAAACGATTATTGAAAATATTCCGTCAAAATGAAAAGCAAATTCACAACTGATCAATTTTAACCCGTCTTCTAATTAATTGAGCTGATCCTATGTAAAGCAAAAATCATGAACTTGTTTTTCAGCTTCCCCCATAAAACAATGGGAATCAAACAGATCTCGTAGACAAGCTTTGTCGGTTTTTGATGTGAATAAAAGTAATGTTCATCGACTGAATCGATTTGCTGAATTCCATATATATGTGGCTCATAACAAAGTTCAACAGGCTCTCCTCCCTAGGATCTAAATATAATGCAAGCTCTTTTTCGTCTGTTATTTGAAGCGTTCAATCTCCTGTTCTTCGATTTTTTTTCTCTGCTCCTTTCTCTTTCTGGCTTCAGAAGTTTTAGATTTTGAGCCAATGGGGTAAGCACCCCGGTACTTAGCAAATGCTTTGTCTAAATCTTCAATCAAGCGATCAACATCCTTCTCGATACTAGATGTTACATAATAACGTTTGTCATTATCGAAGCTGTGATGGCAGCTCAGTCCAGTTTTGAGTTTACCAGTGTGGTGGGAGCGGGGGGGGGGACGTTATTTTTAACATAACGGAGGGGGGGTTAGAACTAATTTTTTTGTTTTGGAGGGGGGGTACTGTCTAAGTTTTTGCTAGATAACTCTAGTTTTTCAGCCCCCCCCCTCCTGATAATTATTGCACAGTCCCTAATGTTGGCTAAGAGGAGGGGTAGATGGGCAGTTTCTCAGACGCGTGTAATGATCCCCACAGGACCTAATGTAGTTCACTCTACTAGGATCTATATGCCTCTCTTTTCGGGACAGTAGTGTGGGTTCTTTTACGTCCCTTCGAAATAAGCATGATACAGGAGACATTACTCGATAAGGCGAGCAGTAACACCAATATTTAGTACTGTCTGAAAATCCGACAGACGTTGTCAACGAAAATGGCCTAAGAATAAAAGACACTTGGTTTTAAAGGGCGGGTTAAGGTAGCAGTGAACTAAAACGTGAAAAAGTTCAGTAGTATGAACTTGTCAGGTTTAAAAAGACCCTGTTTTGATCTTGTGATCCCCCGCTAGGGAGATCGGTGCTCCATTAGCTGAGCTAAACGGGAGCGACAGTTACGCGGGACAATAAAAGAATGTACTAAACTACAAGAGAAGATAAAGATAACAAATAAATATTAGTCTTTGAGTAGCCCTGACTAACCTACCTTTGAAACTCAGGCTGTCCAACGCTATTTCCACATTCAAAATAAAACACAACTTTGGAATTCTTTTCCTTACCGCAACCATCAACCGGAGGAAGTCCAGTATATCTCAGTTGAAGTTTATCATCTAAGAGAAAAATTGAACTGAACTGTTTCAAAAGAGTAGAGGCTGTGATACGTTCTCTGACAACGATGACACACGGTAAGACGGGTCGAGAGTATTTCTTGAAAAGACGGAATACTTTGGTTAACCAGGCTTTTTGCACATACGGTAAAGCCTGGTAAGCTTGGTTTGACAACCAGGTAAGCCTGGTTGGTTGAAGCAGGCTTGCACCCTGGTTTAACCAGGCTTTTGGTGCACGGTTTAAGTCTGTGATTTTGACTCCTGAAAACGCAGGTCAACTCCTCAATTCTATTGTTGCTGGTTCAATGTCTTCTTTTTTACCATTAAGATCTGACCCTTTTTTCGTTCTCTTATAAGTACATGAAAAGAAGACATGCAATGAACGAAATACTTTGTTGTCACGTTGACAAATCAAATAACACCTCTTCGGCGGCACCTTGAAAAAAAGAGCTAGCCTTTACTTCGTCCTCTCAGAACAAAAGCAGAAGGGAAGAGTTACTCACCGCTGACACTCATTTTCTGTGTATTTGTAACACCAACTACGTTGACTTTATTACTACCCTTCCTAATCATGCAAACTGAAGCTTTTGACGGACACCCTGAAAAAAGAACCAACGGAACTTTCAGCAAGGCAGGCAAATCTCTGAGGAGGACACCTAGCGCCTTGCAAACATCTTGAAACTAAGATTTCGGGCCAGTCGATGGTTTTCATAGTGACGTCATCACATTGCAAAGTCAACAAAGATAGGTTTTACGAATTCTTATTAACACTAGGTTGAAGATAAATAGGAAATATATCTTTGTACAGGTTTCCAGCCCCGAAGCGTGTTTCATTTCGAAAATACAGGAATTTGAACTTCCGAGTTTTCACAGTGCGTGACACCAAAATAGGAATGCTGTCTCATTGAAAAAAGCCTCTCCCCTTGATTTTCAGCAGTTAAACCATTTCAAGTGTTAAAAGATGTGTTTATGCGCACGTATGCTAGCTCTCGAGTGAAAAGGAAGAGTTTTTATAGGAAAAGTGAACTCCAGATGTTGTTGTTGATTTCCGGCGGTCATATTGGTGGAACGTTTCTGTCCACCAGCTCTACAAACGTGCCGTGAAATTTTCAGCAAATAACTCAGAAACTGTGGGCCACAAAGACCTAAGATTTGGACAAATTGTTTATATATTAGTCTTTTATAACACTTCATTTTCTTGGCTTCTTCCGCTGGACGGTTTCCAATTTATTTTTTGTGCCGTCTTTATTGCATGACAGTGAAAACGAAGAATACGTTAAAATAGTCTGGGAGACGTTTGATTGCATTCGATCTAGTAAAGAGCAGCGTGGCCGAATGACCACTCCAGAAAATACAATAACATACCATAATGCTCTTTGTTTGTCACCCCAAAATTTTGCATAAGCATTGTTTTCAGTTTCTCTTGGGGCCATTTTAACTCCCAAGAGAACCTGAAGACAATGCTTATGCAAAATTTTGGGGTGACAAACAAAGAGCATTATGGTATGTTGTGGTATTTTCTGGAGTGGTCAATTTTGTCTTAGAAAAATGAAAAAACGAAAAAGCCAAATAGGAATTAATTCGGCTAATTAAGCCACATTCTCATGGTGGATTCATTTGCAGCCGTTGCATTTCCCGGCTGGAATTTTTTTATTGTTTCTCAATAGCAAATTCCAACAGGCAAATATGACGTCAATGTGCGGATGCTGCAAATGAAAATAAAGCTAAGGACTACCTTTCGGTCCATCTTCGATGCCCCTGCAGATGTTTATCCAGAATCTAAAACAAAAAAAGAGGAATAAGAAATCCCGTACATACCCCGGCATATTCAGCGAAGGATGAGGTTCTATGAGGGGGTGAGTATCAATGGCATATAATCAGGCTTAGTACAAGCTGTTGTTAATACTGGCTTAAGAATCGTTTTAATAAACAGCCTTTGACAAGTGTCCTTGTAGATTCACTATACTAGAAAATATCGTCTTTCATAAGTTTTCCTTGAAAAAAATTGTAGCCTCGCCACCCTTCAAACCTTCTAACGTCAGTGGATCCCTATATGTCCCACAGTGAACCCGAACGCTGTATTTGCTAATAAAATAATAAAATGTAGTTACCTTAGTTCCTTTGTCTTTATGAAACGTTTTGGAAGGGATTTGAATCGGAGCAGAGACGGTTAACATTGCTGTGAATGCGTTTACTTGTCTGGCGCGTCGTAAATAAGACGCTCAAGTTTCGTCTCACGATTCTAATACTGTTAAAGGAACAGTATCCCGTTACTGCGCATGCACCAAACTTTGATTTTTGGACAGGATGTCGCGAAATCAAAAGATGCGAGGAGAGTAAGAGAATCTTGAAAAATCCGTTTGCATCGCGCTTGGCCGGGTTCAATACGACGCTAAAACTTCTCAGGATTATAGATCAATGATATATTGTTCCTGTTAAGTTTTTATTTGGGCAAAATTTGGATTTTTTGGCGTTACTTTTATTGCCGTTGGCCGGAGGACCAAAAGATTGGAAGCACTTTGATGCCGATTGAATGCTTATTTCTTCTGCTAGCTTCCATACAAGCTCAGATAATTGTGAAAGGAATACGCAGAAATGAAACAGCAACAATAAAGACTGTAAGAAAGAAACCGTTGAGACATTGATGTGACTGAGGAGATCTTGTGGAGGGGAGCTTCGTGAAGCAGAATGTTTTGCAACGACGCGTTAGTAAACTTTTGAATGAATTTCGCTACGGCCGACAAAATCGAACAAACAGGCGCCACACGTTTTGAAAAACTAGTGACATGAATCATAATATCATTCTTGACTAACCTTTGTGATGATTCATAGCGTTGAGATTGCATTTTTATTTATGTCTTTCAAACGTTTGAGGCTAGAACGCGAGCAAATCAGGCAGATATTACTGGACTTGGAGCGATTGACCTCTGACACGAGTTTCAAATTAGAAAATATGTTTTTAAAGCGAGCGGAACGAGATTTTCCGGTCGCGAGGCGGCCCAGCTAGCGATAAAATCGCGATGAGTCTTCGAACCGCGAGCCAAATTTTTATATAAGACGAAAGACTTCTTCGAAAGTCTAAAATATTACTTGAGAATATAAACAATAAATCTCTGTCGGCGGTGCGGTCCGGAAGGAAATCTTGTCGAGTCAATTTGACAGTTCTATTGTCTTTTGAAGAAAAAACAGATGACGCTCGCGCGTGCGCATAATCGGGACACTGTCCCTTTAACTATTAACCCTCCACTAACGGCCGTTAAATTGAAACCCCAGATCATCTTCCAAGGAGATCGAGAGTTAATAGTTAACATGACAATATTAGAAACGCGAGACGAAACTTAGCGTCTTAATTACGACACGCCAGACAAGCAAACGCACTCACAGCAATGTTAACCGTCTCTGATCGTATTCAAATCCCTTCCAAAACGACTCATAAAGACACAGGAACAAAGGTAAATACGTTTTGTTATTTTATCAGCAAATACAGCGTTCCGGTTCCCTGTGTATGTCCCAGTCTTTTCGTTTTATGACTAGGTTCCATTATAGACTACGAGTAGTCCCCCATTTTTCCTCAGGGATAGTAGAGCAAGCGAAACGCGAGCGCGCGTGAAAATCACCCCACGCGAGAAAAGGCGACACGCGGTGGGGAGAGAGAAAGCTTGGGCTTTGTCTGTAGTCCCTCATTTTTCTCTCTTCCCGCCGCGTGTCGCCTTTTCTCGCGTGGGGTGATTTTCACGCCCGCTCGCGTTTCGCTCGCTCTACCATCCCTGAGTAAAAATGGGGGACTACTCGTAGTCTAGTTCCATTATTAACTTTATCGTTTATAGTTTTCCAAACCAATCCTGTAAGGCTTCGTTACTTTCTCGTTGAGGAGAAAATTGGTTTTACTTATATTTGCTACAATACGCAGGAAAACACAAGTACAAACGAGTCTTAAAATACGGAAACCTTACAAAGCGATTGTACGTGTTCAGTGAGTAGACTGGCACCATTCACCTGAACCCATTTCCAGGGTTCATTCTTTTTTACCATACGAGGAACCAATATAAATGAAATACAGTGAGCACACGCATATAACAACAAGAGGATTAGGAACATCAGGCTGAATCAAATTGTACGAACATTTCAAGTTAAGAGCATTTTCAGGCTGATTCCTCACAAAGCACCTGGTAAATAAGAACTTGGTCAGCTTGAACCCCAAAATCATAGGCTCTTATGTGCGGGTGTTTACTGTATTCCTCAAATATACCTGTCTTCATTATGTTCGTAATACCAACTCCGCGTTCGACTTGTCAGTAATCGTAAATCGTAATTCCTGCCTTTATCATCCCTGAAGCTGCACTCTTCTTCAGGCGGAGGACAAACCAAACTTGTCTTCCAGATAAAATCTGCGCCATCACTCTGCGTCAAATAAATATTGGAGATTAAGGATAAACACATATCGGCTGGTTACTGGAACAGAGTTAACAGAACAGAGCCAGAGCTACATAAACCCGCACTCTAAGCCTACTCCAGTACATGTAAGTTTACATTGTTATCTGTCAAAAGCATCTAGAAGGCATATAGCATACACAGAAGAGGGCGCCCACTGCTAAAATGTCAGCACTACCACAGCTGTGTTTTTCCTACGCTGTGCACGCTTCCTCGATGCTGGTAACAAAATTAATGTCAACGAACCCGTCAAAAATCCGCGCTACAACATTCAATGTTTTGACGTTATGCTGATTTTTCCATGACTAGTACATTTCAGTGTGAGTACAGTCCATGGCTGCGGTCACATCTACGACGTTACAAAAGTTTAACTAAAGTTAGTGTCAAGTTACGTAATGTCATACCTAACTGTAGTTAGTGCTTTCTGTCGACATTGCGGTCACACCACGCAGTTAACAACAGTTAGTTCTAATTGGCCTCGTAAATTTTTTGTTTGTTGTTTTTGGTTTCCCCCTCGCTTCACGCTTGGTTTTTATTTGTCATATTTATATATGCTCATCTCGCACGTGCGAAAAGAAGTGTCACATTCTGATTGGTTGTTTGTTTGTAAACTTAAGACTAACCCGCGAACCCTGCTTGGGTATAACTATAGTTAGGGCCTGTTAACATGGAGTGGGGAACCCCGGTCTAGTGGGGTTGGTTTCTTTTGTTTTCACGCTCTGGGGGACACAAAACAAAAGAAACCTACCCCACTAAACCGGGGTCCCCTACTCCATGTAAACTTTGTCTTAGTCTGTGTGACCGCAGCCCATGTTTTACATTCAAAAGATGTGATAAATTCAAACAATAAATGTACTAGTCATGGAGGTATGTATAGTGCGAATTATTTTGGAAAAATTAGCATAACGTCAAAACAGTGAATGTTGTAACGCAGATTTTTGACAGGTTCGTAGGATAGGTTTGTCTTGAAATTTTTTAGATGTTGCAGTGAATCAACTCAATGAAAGTTTCAGACCTTATATACATTATGAAGATTATGTGAAGAGATTAAAAAAAAAATCGTTCGAGTCGTTTCAGAGATATACGAAAAAGCGCTAAAAGTCCAAATTTTGAATGAAGTTGCACTTATACAGCTGGTGAGAAAACGGGTTGGTTTTGAAGATCGCAAGAACGAAAATACCCCAAAAATTTCCTAGCAACAAAATATGATGTTAAGCAGCATTCTGACGCTACTTAAAGGGAACCTCCATTTCAACAAAAAGATAACTTTAAATCACAGGAAATAACTGTTACAGTCAAGTCAATCTAAAATATTTTTAAAGAAAGCGTTTGTATCCGAAAGAAATGACTTTTAGATTCGCCTATTTTTGTTTTCAAATTTTGCGGGCGTCGCCATCTTGAATAATTGTGACGTGTTACGGTTGCCTTATTGTTATTAAACAAAAGCTCTTTGTGTCAAACAATAGAGCAACCATAACACGTCAAATTATTCAAGATGGCGGCGCCCGCGAAATTTGAAAGTGAAAATAAGCGATTTTAAAATTCACTTTTCCTGATATAAACACTTTTTTAAGGACAAATTTCGAACAAATTTGTTTATCAACATAATTTTATTCGATTTAAACTTATTCTGTAGTAAGAGTGGAGGTTCCCTTTAAGAATAATAGAAGTCATTTATAACGTATTTATTAAATAATCTATCACGGCTATTGAAAATTTATAGCGATCGGGCAAGGAAAAAAAACTTTTAAGGCGATTGAAAAATATCGGTATGGCCTCGGAAAAACTGTATCGAAACATCTTAATAAGTTTAACTAAGTTACCACTAGTATTAGAAATACAACTATAATTACAACAGCAATTGGCCATTTGAGATGAATTTTGGCCAGTTCTGCCAAACCTCGTCATAGGGACCAAGATCCGACGAAGGGCGACGGCAACGACAGCATCAGAAAAGCAATAGGTTTCATAACCAAAATAACAGCCTTGCACGTGCAGCGCACTTTTTGTATACTGTATTTCTTCGCCGTCACCGTCACTGAACCACTACGACGCAAATCGTTTCTCTTTCTCTTTCCACTCCAGGAGAATTCGCCTACATTTTAAGTGACGTTTTCGCTGCCGTCACCGTCCTCGGATCTTAAGGTCCCCAAGACTGTCTCAGAGTGTAGTTCGATACCCAGTCTCACTTTAGTCTCACACACCACTACAAAATGGTGCAGAGAGAAGCAACATACCGCTAGAGTATCCAGCACTGGATCTTTATTTTCCACCGTCCTGTCGCACACAAATATTATTCTTGATTTGATATTATCCGCGCCTGAAAGCAACAAAAAGAGGAGTTTTATGATGTTCGGCAACTACAGAGAGTTTGACTATATCAACAAGGTCACCTGATTCTGGGCACAGTTCTTCAAACGTTGGATAGCATTATCCCAGGGAAAAACCACTATCCGGTGAACAAGTGGTAGGGAAACCAGTTACGCTATCCAGCGCATAGTAGCTTGCCTAGCTGACAGGATAGTTACGCTTGGAGTACTTTCTTTGCGGCGGGTGCCCCGAAGCATTTTCGGCTAACAGCAATTCGACTTGCTCCCAATCTTTTCGCAGGTCCCAGGGCTCGAAACGTCCAAGCCGGTAGTCCGGAACAAATAGACTTTCTGGCCCGGCAAGTTAAAGCATACTCGCCCAATGGGCAAGGGTCCAGGAAAGTCATCCTCTAACAAAATGGTTAAATAAGACAAGCAAGAAGTGGCCCACGCAAGCAAAACGTGAAAGCTGCTTGCTCAAAGAACAAGCTGCAATAGACCAGTTTCGAATTAAAAATTATCGCTGAATACAAACATTAACGAAACATTCATACCGGGTTTGCCTCGACTTAAAGTAACATCTTCAGAAATTCCGGCAAGTCAGTGTTTGAAATTTGAATATATACAATAGACAGAGCAATAAACAGGTCTTTTTCTCGTTGGAATTTGTGAATATATTTACTTCAGATGGAGGCTAAGCCTGTAAAAAATGTGTCTTCACTTCTTTAATTCAGCGGTCATAGCGAACTCGAAACTGGACTATTCAAGTTTTTTTCGAGTCCTAGGTCTGCCGTCAAATTAACTAAAGCACTCGCCCTCTAATCCCGCTAGCTCCACAGGCTAGCGGATAGAGACTTATCAAGTGAATAGCGTTATTACCCACCTTTTGAACTACAGGGCCAGTACACTGTATAATAACTACAGTGGCCTTACTATCAGACACTACGCTAATACCAAAACATTCCTTTGGCCCACGATCATCTTTTTAGTCGGTTTTATACCGGAGACAAACTATGCTTCTTAGACGAGTTAACTGTTTCAAACAAATATCCCGTCTCGTCTGTACCACTGATAGCTTGATAGCTTGAGGACAAGGTTACAGTCAACTCTCTCTAAGACGGACACCTTTGGGACCGGCACTAGCTGTCCATCTTAGAGAGATGTCCGTCTTATAGAGAGTCAAATATATGGAGGAAAGAAAGGCAGGGACCAACTCTACGTGTCCGTTTTACAGAGGTGTCCGTCTTATAGAGGTGTCCGTTAAGAGAGAGTCGACTGTACTACGAAAAGTGTACGAATTTTCTAGTCACAAAAAAAAAAGGGCTTTTGTTATTGACCGTTCTCTAAGCACTCAAAGTCCATCCGCAACCGGCTAGCATCATTCGAATCCTACTCATTCTATCCTGAACTGTTTTTTTCCTTAAAAATTGAAGACAATTTGACTTTTATGAACATTTCATCAAGAAATTTCATATAAGAAAAGTGAAATGTCTTGTGAGAGGAGGATGTCAGTTTGGTGGATGGAATCAAGTGACGACCTTGTTGCTGGAGTTCTGAGTGAAAAGCACGAGGTACGAACGTTTGCTCCCGGTAAAGCATTTTATTTGACATGTTAGCTTTTTTGTCGTCGCTTGAAAATTACTTTGGATTCAGAACAACTAATGTTAAAGGAAAAACGGATCATTACGTCAGTCTGAGGTGGAATAAAAGGTTTTGAACATTTTTAAAGAGGCGAGTATTTTTTCTGATTGTGCATCCGAATAATTTATGAGTTGATTTCGCCGGGTTGAATTAAAACCCGCTTGTATTCTGTTATTAGTAGTTACGGTTACTTTTTTTTACATGCCCAAGTTTATTACCTTTGCAGAACCAGCGTTATCTTTGTCTTCAGTCAAAGAACCATATTGCTGTTATAACGCATCAGAGTGAACAAACTTGTGCGCTTATTAAACTTTCTCGGAAATAGAAGGCCAGCAAGCTTACTCAAGATCATTTTTCTGTTGTTCAAGTAATAACAGTCAAAGTTTTTTTTCATTTTTTATTACATAGTTTTGTTTTCCAGTGCACTGTGAAAGTTTCTGTTCTTTATAAGAATAATTTTCTGTACGCAAATTGTCCTTTTCACTCGCTGTGAAGTAGAGAACGACAACTGCCGGCAATGACTTCAAAACAATTGACTCTTTTCCCGTAAACAGTTGCTGCAGCTGGATTTGACTGAGGCGAGCAAAACAAACCCTTATGCGCAATTTTCTGTATTTACTAATGATCGGCTGAGTTTAATTTGCTTTAACGAAGACACTCGCATGGACCAGTTAAGCTTATTGAAAATAGCTAAATGATGAATCATGGCTTGGCTGCCAAGTTGCAACTGATCTTTTTGCTTTTAAGATCTTTAGGTAGGTTGTTTTCGCACAGAAAATTCATTTCTTCATTGTCAGCAAGAAGTTTTTGAAATAATTTAACTTTAACTTTGTTCGAAGGAAATCCTACTTACGCGTAGGTTTTTGAAAGATGTTATGCGTGTTCAACTTGACAACACAAAGCAAAATTTATATATCTGCGCGAAACGAGCAAGTTCAAAAAACTATATATAGTTGCTATGAAACCGATTTTTGAGAAGATTTTACTAGATAAAGATTGACCTTTTTTCTGCCCACATATCAACAAAATAACTTCTACATTGAGGATTTTGTTTATATTTTAGTGATCTGCAAAGCTACGAGTGTCCGATCTAGCGAGGGTTTTAAAATATCGAGTGCGACAAAGTTCAGTGACTTCAAACACATTGTGGGCAAGTGTTAATTTTTTTGGGCAAATCACTGTCCAAAGATATATTGTTTTTGTGTCCGCAGTGGAGCTCCGGACCTTATATATCCAGGAACTTCCTTATATGAACACATTTTGTGAATGCATCTCGAAATAAATCGGACCCACGGAAGCACATTTCCAGTACAACGCAAGGAAATGAATGTCGTTAAAGTCCGTTTTACTATGAGGTATTCTTCGAGAAAATTAAGTAACGACAAGGTTATAACCACAGCTTGCAACTTTTGAAGACAAATTGCCTGTTCTTTCCAGGTTATGAGTGGAAACATTTTATTTTTAGGAAATAAAATATTTGAAATCCCGCCATTTTTTCAAACCCGGCCAGGGGATCTGGGCAAAAAAGTTCACGCATGCTCATTACGTTTTTCCGCCCTGAAAGACTAGCTACGCCTCTGTTTCGTCCCAGGTTCCCGCCACTTTCACTTAGGACAGAGTGACGTCATGCCAGGAGATACTAATCATTAATACTAATCATTATTCAACATCTGTGGAGGTGAATTCCAAAAGCATCGGACCGACTTTGAAGGCCCAGTAACTAACCACATGTTCATCTTCATACTTGTGATTAGAATAGACCTTCTTAGCTTGTATGCTTTGTTTTCCCAATTCAGACCACGTGATGTTCTCCAGGGAATTTGCCTTTTGTTTTTGCATAAATTATGCATACATATGCCGTACATCAACGTGCACAGCACACACATTTGAGAAAAACAGTTCTCTATGGTACCGTCACGTGCTCTGAAAGGGAACAAAACTAACAAGTTAAAGAGGTCTATTGCTACCCTTTCCGAGTTGACTTTGTCCTTAAGATGTACCTTTAAAGCTACAGTTTTTGCTGCAGTATGTCAGTATCAACATTCCCTCGTCTTTGTAGTAAGTCATGGCTCTATTCTTGTAAAGACCCAATGCCGTGCTTACTTTTTGGTTTCTCACTAAGCAGACACCGGCGCCGCCATCCTTGGTACAGTTGTCGCCATACCTTTTACTATTCAATTCGTCTAATCCACGACACAGAGAAATAACGAAAAACTTGGGTGCAGTTTGATCTCCCTGAAACAACAAATCAAACATTCAATGAAGCATTTATTTCAGAATTACAGGCCACCTGAGATTTGTATAGGTAATAGCATGATTTGTTGTGATATTTGGCATAAATACCACGAGTGACATTTTAAAATTGTTATACGTAATTATAGGAGCGTTAGGCGAGTGAAATTTGAGACAATTTTGAAATATCACGAGTGGTATCTATTGCTATTTATGCCAAATATCACCTACAAATCATGCTATTAATTGTTTATACTACTACCCTTAGAAGGTTTGTAATTTTCACATGTAGGTATTTCAAATTAAGCTGAAATACCAATACTCTAAGCCAATCAAATTGCAGAAATTTCTCATGTAGTAGTATAAAGAAATGTATCCTCTAAGGCTCTGTTCACACTATACTGGATAGATTTTCGTGTCAGTATAGTACACATCTATCGGATATGAGACACTCCGCAGCTTCGCTCTGTTACGAACTGGCGCCGAAATCACCTTTAAAACAGAAGCCCTTTCCGCTACGGTTTTCGTGCCGGTACAAAACCTATTTGGTCTCGTGTGAACATTGCCTAAAATTAGTTTCACGAGCTAAGATTGGTCGTAAAAAAAGATATTGGTGAACACCAAACCGATGATTGGTCCGATTTAGCAAAATCTGTTGTACAATGTGATTTAAAATTTTTAAGGCTACTGTATCGACCCGATAACTCTAAGTACGTGAATTGACTGTTAAGTTGGGCCGACAGTTCATACAAACAAATCAATTAAACGTACAGTAGTAGCAAAGAAATAAGCCATCAGATTTTAAGATTAAATTTATGAACCAGTCAGAAGCAGACAACGGACCAAACCGCTTACGAAAAAGTGACAGCAAACCTCTCTGGCTTGGGGCGGTTTGTGACGCTACTCCAAAGAACTGTTTCTATGTCATCCTATTCGCGTGAATATGAAGGTATATCTTACGAAAGACAAAGCAAAATCGCAAACAACGTCTCGTGCTAATAGGTAAAAACAAAGCTCAGGACTAAAAGGACTAGTCCTTATATTGGCAGAGAAGAAGGTAAAAAGATTTTAGCTAAACAGAAGGGCCTTTATTTAAACTACTGGGCAACTGGAAAAATGCTTTTTTTCGCCCTCCATGAATAACAGTTGCATCAACATCATCACCACTATTATCACAAAGCAGAGCAACAAAGGATAGGTCCGATTAAGCCTGTACAAATTGTAATCTGCTCATTCCCTTAAACGGTTATAGAGAGCCTGGTGTAAATAGAAATATTGCTAAAATCCGCAAGTACTTAAGCCAAGATACATGTGAAATCTTAGTCCATGCATTTATTAGTTCGAAACTTGATCACTGTAATTCCTTATTACATGGCCTTCCTAAGTATCTGTTAGCTAGACTACAGGCAGTTCAGAATGCTGCAGCTCGTGTTGTTACACTGACACCGAAGCATGTTCATATAACTCCTATTTTAATTAATCTTCATTGGTTACCAGTTGAGTTTAGAATAACTTTTAAAGTCCTTTTATTGTATACAAGGCCCTTCATGGCCTTGCACCTTCTTATATTTCTGACCTTTTGAATTTTAAAACATACTCTAGGTCATTGCGTTGTTCATGTAAAGAATATTTAGTGGTCCCAAGAAGCAGATTGAAAACATATGGAGACAGAGCTTTCTCTATTGCAGGACCTAAATTGTGGAACGATTTACCTCTAGAGATTAGGAAATGTGCTTCAGTGGCAACTTTTAAGCAATTCCTTAAAACTTTTTTATTTAAGTTAGCATATAGGTTATGAGATTCCTTTTGTTTTTAAGATGTTTTTGATTTATATAGTAGATAACTTAGGCTCTATTTGAATTATATTGTATATTGTAGATATTTTATAATTTTTTGTTTTTTTTTTGTTTTGTTTTTTTGTAATTAGGTAGCGCTTTGGACAATTATTGGATTTTAGCGCCATATAAATAAAATTATTATTATTATTTTATTATGTGTAGTGTAGCCATAACTATTTGGTTTGTTGACGGAGTCATATCATGTGAGCATTCAAATGAAACCGCTTCAGCAGTATTTTCACACGGCACTATTTATTTAGTTGGTAGTTCTAACTTTTGAGTCTGTGGATGAAATCCTATGGGGTTTATCATTCAAATGAAACCTCTTCAGCAAAACTTTCACGTGGTACTATTTATTTAGTTGGTAGTTCTAACTTCTCAGTCTGTGGTTGAAATCCTACGATGTTACCATTCAAATGAAACCTCTTCAGCAGTACTTTCATATGATACTATTTATTCAGTATGTAATTCTAACTGTTGAGTCTGTGGTTGAAATCCTATGCTGTAACCATCCAAATGAAACCTGTTCAGCACTACTTTCACATGAGCAAGGGTGGAACAGTGGTGAGAGCACTTGCCTCCCACCAATGTCGTCCAGGTTGTCCCGGGGTCGATCCCATATGTGGGTTGAGTATTTGTTGTTAATTCTCTCCTTTTCTCCAAAGTCTTTCTCCGGGTACTCCTTTTTTCCCTCAACTCAAACTTAACCAACATTTCCAAATTGAACCATGTGGGTAGATGAAGAACCGCTACACGGTATGTGGATGTGCTAACTCTAATTTCTTAATATTACCAGAAATACGTGAATCGCAGGACCTCGCGCAGCACTTGAGGGGAGCAGCAAGAGGTAGAAAGAAAGGGAAAGGAGGCAATAGGATAAGGAACATTTATATTTAACAATTATTCTTTGAAATCGAGGTGAATAGTGGCTAAATATTTACCGAGCGACGAAGTAGCGAGGTAAATATTCTTAAAGCCACTATTCACCGAGATTGAAAAGAATAATTGTTTTAGTATATACACACGAAGTGATCTCAGCAAAATCTGAGAGAAAACCATTAAAAAGTAAGATTTGATTGACAGATCAGGTCAGCTAGACACGCGAAAGTTTAAAAATAGATCTTTGTAGAATTTTCAAACATGGCAATTCACAAGCCTATCACTTCGGAAACAACAGCGTAATGACTTAAATGGAACCGCTAAAAGTTTAAATTGTTTCCTTACCTGAGAAGAAAAGAAGAGCTTTGTTGTTTTCTGTTGACTCGCCAAGTTTATAGCCGAAAAGGTTTGTTGAGTCGTTCTTTGCATGAAGTGCTGGCAAAAATGGCGATTCGGTTCCTCGAGGTAAGACGTCGTCTTCATGTAGCATTCTTTCTCCTATTTACTTGAAACGTAGAATTTCTGCAAACATTTGCTTTCAAATTTGTTTGTCATAAATAAACTTCGTTTTTGGGCCAAATTTTTCTTGTTTGGAAACGCTGAGTTCACGAAACGGCCTCTTCTAGGCGAATAAATGGGAGTTGTAAACAATCCATCGACCACAAAACTCAACTACAGTAAGTGGAAAAACGCCGTTTTGAATCCTTTGAAGTCTTTTCTTGCCTGAAAAAAGCTAACCCAAGCTAGGATTTTGTCGACTTTTAAAAGATCGTTCTCTAAAAAAATGGGGAAAAAACCGAGCTCACACATTATCCACTCGCTAGGAGGTGAATATTGTTGAATAGTCCGAGATAGCGAACCAATCAGATTGCTTAAATCACCAAGATCACTGAGTGTGTATAGAGCGGTTTTCACTTGACTGTCGTAAAACCAAAGCCAAAACCAAAACCAATCCCTTTCGACAGTCAAGTGAAAACCGCTCTATACTAATATGAAATATACGATATGTAAAGAAACAAAGCAAAACTACAATGACACAAAAAAAGAGAGAAAAAGAAAAGTAAGTAATTGAACTCTGTAGATCCTGGTCGCTGGGTCAATTCGTTAACACTACGCCACGTGGAAATGCACGACTAAATTGGACACAATAATTACTTGATTTAAAGTTTTTTCCGTAGAAATTCCGCCAGTACGCGCCGTTTAAAGTTGATCGAGTCCTATTAAACACGAATTCAAAGATATCTGTCAGGAAATATCTTTAAGCCTAATGGTCAAAATCACCTTCATTTTCTCTTAAAATTCATCGCTAAAAGCATTTATTGACTTCTGACACGGTCGCTAAAACAACCTGGCAATGTTAAGTAGCAGTGTTTTTTTTCTAACTGCTTTGTTGCTAGGCAATTTCATCTACCAACCAAACCGACAAAAATATGACCAAAGCAAGATCACACTTCGCCTTGCAAGCCTTGTGGGATTCATATGCGAGGTCTCAAATTCGGTTGCCTGGAAACCCACAAAGCACCTTGACGTCATGACGAGTCATGCTGATAACTAACGTACCACAATGTGATATTTAAAATCCCCAGTTGGAAGCCGGTTTAAGTCATAATATTCTCCCGTGCTATAGTCGTGGACTCTGCATTTATCAAGCTCTGCTTTCTGCTCATCACCGCAGGCAGCTGACGTTAACCATCTAATACGGATGATGCAACTATCCTTGGACACAGACTCTAAAACTGGATGCCCCTGAAAGCGAGGAACAGAAAGCCACATCATTTTCAATGGGTTAAAAGGGCATATCCGAGTTCCAAAAATTCTCACTTTCAAAGCGAGGCGTTAAGAAAATTAGTTTCATTTGCATGAGAGCAAAAAAATCATTTTTAAATCAATGGCTTCGCACCTTCGCCTCGTTTTGAAACAGAGGCTTGGGAAAAATGGCCTATTATGGCAGACAAAGATTTCAAAATGTTTTAGGGCCCAGTCACACCGACTTCTCCTGAAATCGCGTTTCGCTTAGCCTGCGAAAACAGCCGTTTGTCCTCGTTCCTCGCCGCTGGGGACGTTTCGCGAGAAGGAGCGTTTGCGACTCAGCGACAGAAATTCCATACTGATGACGTAAATCGATGTTTGCATAATCAATCCGGTAGTCATGGGGTTCCAAATGTAATTTTGTTCGATTTTACGTTTCTCCTGGTCGATTTTGGTAAAGTGTTGTGTTCATTTACGAACGAGCTCCAGCAAAACTCAAATGCTTCTTCCAGAGAAGACTATATTCCACAAATATTGACTGTTTTGTTATAATATTCATCGCGTTTAAATTTGACCTTTGTAGCCTTCTGACTTTTGTCTGTCATTCGTAAACAATAGCTAAAACAATGTAACTACACCGTCGACCAATCAGCGCTCCTGACCGGATTCCGGACAGATTTTCCGTCATCAGTATGGAATTTCTGTTGCTGAGTCGTTCCTCCTCTCGAAACGTCTCCGAGGAGCGAGGAGAAACGGCTGTTTTCGCAAGTAACGTTTCGTTGTGGGGAGACAACGTGAAGAAGAAATTGCCACGGGAATATAACGGGAAATTTCGAACAGCAAGAAAGGTCCATGTTGAGCGTTGAAGTAACCAATCACGGTTCATATTAATCTTTCGTGTGCGAAATCAGACCACTGGAACGAGCTCCACCGAGCCACCGTTGGGTCTCTTTCAACTTCAAGAAATGTTTTCGTTTTTGATTACATGGCCAATGAACTCAGACCTCTTAGTGGTGAGCGTAGTCTGTGATTGGCCAGTTAATGTTTAGGAGGGCCCCGTTGGGTTCGCTGCAATTTAAATACAAAGGTAAGGTTAATTTAAACTCACCAAAGAGCCGTAACTGCAGATAAACATAAAATGGACTTGCCAGTCTTCGCCAGTCTTGCAAAAAGTTTTACCCTTATACACAAGTCGCACCTCTCCCTCGCTCACTACTTCAGGTGGGTCAGTTGCAGAGCCCAAGTCCTAAAAAAAAACGATACAAAGCATTTATCTCTGTCCCCAGTTCTTCAAATGGTGGATATCGTTACGCTATTCTATTACTATTTCCTTAGCGTGAAGCACGCCTAGGGTTATTGCTACTCCCCCCTGGACTGGATGCTAGTCCATCGCAGGGTTACCCCCCCCCCCCAGTATATCGCCGGTACCCATTTATACACCTGGGGCCCGTTTCTCGAAGGTCCCGATAATTGACGGGCCGGTAAGTTGTTGCCGTTTACATTAAAGACCGCGGTTTCAGTAGTTTTGCATCTAACATGATAAAACTGTCAGTTAATGAAACAAAATGGAGTAGTTTTCTAGCCAGGACCCGCGCTCTTATTCTTTTTATTTCTATTTGAATATTTGATTTCGGGCCCGTAAAGTTACCGGGACTTTCGAGAAACGGGCCCCTGGGCCCAGTTGTTCGAAGGTCGGTTAGAGCTTAACCCGGGGTTAAATTTAACCCGAGTTTCTTGTTCTTGTGTTCTAGAGCATTTTCTCGGAAAATTTTCTCTGTTATTTTTAGAGCTTCCAATCATCAACTTGTAGACAAAAAGAACTAAAACTGAAATGCTTTTTAAGCTTTCAAATCTGAATTCAAATCTCGCACTAACTCTGGGTTATCTTGACCCAGCTTCAAACAACTCGGCCCAGCAGTATATCGCCGTTACCCATTTATACACCTAGGTGAAGAGAGACAAAGTGGGGTAAAGTTCCTTGTGAATGTCTAAGAAAACGACGTGAGGAGCGAGGTTTGAACTCCGAACCTCAGGATCCGGAGTTCGAGGTGTTAACCGCTCGGCCACACACGCCTCCACGAGGAGAAAAGAAAGAACGCTAAGAAATGTGTTCCGTTTGCGGTTGTCTTTTCGCTAGTAGTGGCTATCAGAAAGTCCAGACGAGGATTTATGCTCTACTGTTGTTACTAACCCAAGGAGGGTCTCCAATACCACAAGCCCAGGCTTCTGCCTTACAGGACGTGCCGGGCATGGGCAACAGGGGACGACACAAATTCACATAAATAGTGTGTTGAGGATCCTTAACGCCTCCTTCTGTGGTCACCTGCACGAAAGAAAATAAAGGAAAATGTAAATTTTTCAATAACTGAGAGATTTCTCTCGCGCGCTGATTGGTCGACAGCTATGGTCGGTAAGGTATGTAAGCATGAAACTAAGAGGGTTTATAAGAGCACAAAAAGCTCACTGAAGTAAAAAACTTTATAGGTCTGACCACGTGAGCATTATGACGTGCTTCAAAAATTCAAAAGCTTACTGAAGATGGAGTAAATTAAATAAGATAAGAATGCACTCAAGTTTGATGACAAAATAAACAACAACGGCTCAGCCACTTGTTTCCACTGTTTTTATGTCACTCGAATCGGTTTTCAAACGTTTTTTAAAACTACAACTCGACTACACCTTGAGGACTTTGAAATCCAGAAAATTAAAAGAAGTAAGAACAAATCGTCGCCGCCCGGTTAGCTCAATTGGATAAGCGCCCGTCTGCCGAGCGGGAGGCCGCTAATTCAAACCTTGGCCGGACCAACATTCAGGGTCTAGATAATTGAGAAGAAAGCGCTATCTTTGTAAAAACATTTGCAAACGGTTAGACTTTCTAGTCTTCTCGAACAAGGATGATAAATCGTTGACCGCGTCTCACAACCTTTGCACGTATAATTTCTGGGGACGTTAAAGATCCCACGTACTGTGCGTATCTCTCATTAGTGAACTTACGCAACAGGAGGGGAGAGGAAAGAAGACGGCAAACCTTGCGTGACAAGCGTGACAATAATTTTGCTTGAAATAACTTTTCGCCAAACTTCCCTTTCTTTTAAACAGATCTTTTGGTAAAAGACCAGAAAACATTGATGTTAGTCAAGATCACGACAAAACACCCAAGTTATAGACTTGTCACGTTCGTCACGCACAAGCGATTTGCCGTCCTATTCTTCCTGCCGTCCTGTTGCGTAAACTCACTATTGGGGTAGGGACTGTTACGCCCCCGCATTAAGGCACCGCGCGCTGTTGGGTTGACCCTGCCAAGAATTGATGAAACTACGTAAATAGGTCCATCAGAAGATGGAAAGTTTGTTATCAAAGTTACCGTCCTCTTACCAGCCAATTGGCATCAGATCGCATGAGTCTTCCAAGGCTGTACTTCACTGTTCTGCTACCATCTTTACTCTTCGTTATAGCTGCGCATTCATACTGAAATTGCGTATAAGAAAAATGAACGTACGAGATTCGTATATTTGAACGCGGAATGAAGATTTTTAAAAGGAAAACGATCCTCGCAAATATAAACAACTAACGCTTGGACCGATTTCCAGCCCGTGACCCTGCGATATAGGTGCAGGTTTCATAACATCTACTCAATTTGTTTATAAAACGGCGAGGATCTTACTTCTGTTAAAAAGACACATTAAAGGTGAATATATAAATGATTTAGATGGAGACACATCCCAGCCACTCAAGGATGAAATGAAACAACAAGATCGACCCGCGTGCAATGTTGCCTCAGGGATTCGACAGGGTTCATACAAAAATTGCAACCATTTTTCAAGGACTTTTCAAGGACCACCTACTAGGAATATAATTTCATACAAAAATGCACATTCCCAGTCTATTTTAGTAAGTATTCAAGGCTTGAACTGTTTGCTTCACCAACTTCTCTACATTTTTCAGTTCACGTGTCTTAAACTGGTAGTTAATTATTGCATGAAACATAGATCACTTTATGTAAATAACCTTTAACCTTTAACGGTTAAGGGCACGTTTACAAAATTAAGGCGATGAAAATATGGATAAATGCGAAAAATCATGAATATAAGGAATAGCTGTTTTCAACAAATGGTCTCAATAAATATAGTAAGCCAATGTTAAGACCATTTGCTACTACCCGCTGTTACTTTAGAACCTCTTAACTAGACGTAAGGCCGACACCATGTACTTTAAAAGAGAAAAAGTCAGCCTTCTCTCCCCCCGCCCCCAATAAAAAATGTTTGCCTCTGCTCAAGCCACCGGTAGGGAACAAAAAACGTTCAAATTTTGGTTGGGGTGTGGGAGGGGCCCAGATTGTTTTTTAATGCACTTTTCCATTACTGTCAGACCCTTGTCATGTTGCTTTTGGTGTGCCGCAAGGTTCAATCCTTGGACCATTGTTGTTTGTGCTGTTCATCAGTGATTTACCTACTGCTATCAGCAAATGTAATATATTATTATACGCCGATGATGCTGTTGTTTTTGCAGCCCACAAGGACATTAAAATCTTGGAGGAAACTTTGAATGCCGAACTAGATGAAGTGAATAAATGGACTCTCAGTAATTTTCTTTTTATCAACAAAAGAAAAACAGAATTTGTAATTTTTTGAACTGATGCTAGGCTTTCTAAAGCTACTGACACAGTAGTTATCAAAATAGGTGATTATGAAATTAATAGAAATTATGATTTTAAGTATTTCGGCATCGTTCTGGACGATAGTCTTACGTGGAAAGACCATGTTCGTTATGTTATTTCTAAGGTTGGTAAAAGAGTTGGTGTCTTAGGGCGCCTTAGAAGGAATATCACTATACATGCAGCTTTCGAGATGTATAATTCATTAATTTTGCCCATTTTTGATTATTGCGATGTTGTTTGGTCCAGCTACAATAAAGCAGATATGGAAAGTCTTGAATCTTTGCAAAGGCGGGCCTCGAAAATTATAGTTAAATCTAAATGTGGTACAACATCCACCGACTATCTTAAATTTCAGAGTTTAGAAGATCGCCGTAACGCTCATATTTTAGGTTTAGTGAAGAGGTGTTTAAATAATAATGTACCACAGTTTTTAAAGAATTATTTTAAGTTGAATAAGGAAGTTATTTCAAGAGAAACAAGAAGAAGCAATTTTATATACGTTCCTGCAGTAAGAACTGAGACCGCCAAGAAAAGTTTTTATTATAATGGCTCAGTTGTGTATAATAATTATTTAGTAAATAAGAATTAGTTTTAATTGTTATACTGTACTATTATTAACTTATAGTTACTTAGTTTCTTATTATTTATTTTGAACTTTTTTATTAGTCTTAATTTAGGGCTCCTATTGATAACAGATATACTTTTAAGTATTCTGAAGGGATTACCCTAGTTAAATAAAGATTTACTATTATAAACATGTTATTATTTTCAATAAATGGAAGAGCAGGTCACTGATTTGGAAGAGGAGGTCATTATTACAAACAATAACCTACTGTTCCAGTTCAGTGTCCAAAATAAAGACCTGCTGGTTCTAAAACAATGGAAAAGTACCTGGCCCCGGTTGTTCAACGTTGGATCGCGCTATCCGCCGGATAAATAACTATCCAGCGGATAAGTATTACGGAAATCAATTACGCTTTCCGCTGGATAGAGATTTATCCGGTGAATAGCGCTAACCAACGTTTGAACAACCGGGGCCTGGTGTGTAGAAAGTACACCCTCAATTGTCCCTACTCGATGCTGCAATGTTGTCGCCGATTGTGCGTCGTACTAGGTGAGAATTTGAATAATAAAGCTCCTATTTGGTTCACCAACCTGTCTTTCGCAAACCACTGGAGTGTGCCACATAATGTAATATGTACAGTCATCCTCGGATATGAACACAGGTTGGCCGAAATCATCCCTGTTGCCATAACCTGAGCTGCACACAAAGGAGATGATGGTTTGTCGCTTCCTCTTTACGTGATGACAAACATCGCCGCCGCTTAAGTTTAAGAACAAAACGCCATCATCAAAATGAAGGCGTTTGTTGGACAAACCAGCACTGAACTGCCGTGTACCAACTTGGCAGACACCAGAATTTGACTTACAACCTGCAAAACAATTCAATCAACGTTACCACTTAAGGTGACTCGACCGAGTTTTTTTTAGGGGGTACCATCCTACTTTGAAGCTCTCTGGTATCCCCACCTTTACTTTTATCGTAAGTCTAACAAATAGAATCGATAACATATAGATCAATCTACAATATAACATAAAATTTTTGGCGATTTTGGTGAAACTCTGTTCAGCGCAAGGCACTAATGCGCACTATGTGTAGCCGAGAGATTTTCACGAAAAAATGCCGGCAACAGCAGATTTTCGACTCAAACCTCAAAGGGGCGTGGCATTATAACCACGTGACATTTACTCCGATCGCCAAAAATTTTATGTTATATTGTAGATTGATCTATATGTTATCCATTCTATGTGTTAGACTTACGATAAAAGTAAAGGTGGGGATACCAGAGAGCTTCAAAGTAGGATGGTACCCCCCCAAAAAAAACTGGGTCGAGTCACCTTAATACTGAGGGAACAGTTTTAGGGGCTAGGTCACCAGGACATTCCTATTTTAGGTCAATTCTGTGCTGACTTTATCAGTTAGTTCTTTTAGCCACACACAAAATGTTTGTGTAGAGCTAAAAAGATATCACAAATTTCATCAGGGAGCACCGGGCATGGCATTAAAAGTTGAAAAAGTTGGCCGAACTTTTTAAAGTTTCAGTCCATGTCCATCCTTATCATCCAAGCAAGCGCCTCAAAACAAGGCAAATTTGTGTCGACGACGACGACGACGACGATGAATGCAATCTCGAAAAAACCCTCCTTATTAATAACACAAGAAACCCAATAATGCACAGAACACCCAACACAAATTAGGGGTTGCGTTCTCGTACCTCGAACGCAATTAATAATAAATTGGAAAGAACTAAGGAGCATCCGCTTAATCGTGAACCTGTCCCTTTAAATAACAAAACAGGACTATTATTTTTAGAATTCAATTGATTCGAAGACAAATTTTAGGTTTTCAAAACCCCTTTTAAACCAAACATAAGAACGGTCACACAGTCCACGATAGATTAGTTTCTTGTAACAGTCTTGACTCCATACCACGGATTCGAAAAGAGTAAGCATTGCTAGCGGTAACTCTGTTCCAGACTATTTTGACATCAGCAAGAACAGTAATATTAAAAATGTTTCCAACCCAGTGATAACACTGAACCGCAACATACATATGAACTGACCTCGGAAGTTAAGAAGTGGACCGCAGACATTCACGTAGTAAGTGAGGTTCGTCTTCCCATCTCGCACAACATAGTCCTTTTTTGTGTTCCTCAAAACATTCAAATCAAACTCCACGTTTGTTTGAGGGTTAACTGCGATACAGTTGTCGGAAACAGTATCTTCCTTAACATTGACTGGGCATGCTGCGCTGGTAACCCAAAGGAATTCATACAGACAAGTCTGATCGGATTTTCTCACAAACATTGGTCGGCCCTGTAAACAAGAAAGCTGCGTTAAATATTTGTTATTTTCACTTTGACGAGACAATTGAGCTGTGAATCATCGGGGAAGGGGGGGGGGGAGTTCACAAAAACGTTATATTATTAACAACCAAAGGGCTGCGGAAGAGTAAAGAGATTGGTTTATGTAGCTAGCATTTCGAGAAACCGTACCAGCTACCCCCCTCCCCCCCCCCCCCCCCCCGCCTCGCGAGAAAGGATATTTAAATCACAAACTGACATATTTGTACCCATTGCTTTATTTGACAGGTAAGGTAAAATATTTGCGTCCGATCTGTATGGGTTTTACAACCGCTCGCCGATGAAAAAGCTCATACAGAGCGGATGAAAATAACGTATTTCCTCGAATAATAGCCGTCCATCGATTAATCGCCCCCATTTGACGGAAACCAAGATTTTATAGTGTATACCGTAAAATTCCACGTTAAAGCCCTGGGTTTATACAACTTCATAAACGGTTTTGGGTGGGCTTGTAAACGGAGGGGGTATATCCGGATATCCGGGGGAGGCATATAAGCGAAATAAGAAACATGTTTCAGAACGAGTAAAGCAAACACAGCATTACATTTAGAGTTACATTTATAATACAGTTATTGTAAGTCACAATAAACGGAGAACGCACTTATACGTTAGATGGGCTTCTAAACGGGGTGGCTTATATCCCACATAAAATTTTCGTTAGCAAATGGATGGGCTTATAGACAAGACAAGACAAGACAATGCTTTATTTGGAGTCTTATACAGTCCTATGTACATATCGACTTTATCCAAATAATTTAAAATCATAACACAAATTGCACACTAGTGGAACTATAATCAGTGTTAACCTAAAGAACTAATGATCTTCTTTTCTCATAGCAGTCGAGTACGTATTTTGCACTTAATTTTTGCACTGGTTTGTTCTTGCTCGGAGCGTTTATTAACAACAGAAAAACATCATCTGGTGCCATTCTGTTTACTGATATTCTGTATTCTTTGTTTAAGTATTCAAATAAAGTACTTCTTTTTTCTCGATACGCAGGGCACAGAGTTAAAAAGTGCATTTCATCTTCTACGTCTTTTTTTGCAGATAAGACAGATCCTCTCTTCCGGTCCTCTTGTATCCAGAGGGGCGTAAAACTGGGGGGGGGGGGGGGGGGGGGCTTTAACGTAGGATTTTACGGAATGCGTTATTGGCCACGCGTGAGGTCAATATGGCTGGATTCTACTGTAAACAGGTTTTTCCTCTCGTGTTAGGTGTTTCGCAAACCAGAGCGTTCTCCATTCTTGGTGTTACTTTCCAGGAAGATTGCCGATTTACTACACATCTACGCAATAAGCTAAAAACATTTAATGCCTTTTTATACTGAGATCGTTAAGGAAGGAGGGTTATACTCAGACAGAATTAGACTAGCTGTTTCAAAGTCTAGTAATCCCTAATTTGACCTATGGTCTATCGGTCTACGCTGCTGTTAATGCAGAGCTTACGACTGTACAGTGTTTCCTGAGCCTGGTTGCAAAAAACATGCACTTAAGTGCTCACTTAAGGAGGTCACTTACGAATCCGTTATGGGTACACTTACGGGTGTTGCATGGTACACACTTAGCACTCTCGTAAGTTTCTGTTTTACGTGATAACTTACGAGCGCAGTTAGGCCCTGTTTACATGGAGGTGGGGGACCCCAGGTAGGTGAGGTAACCCGCTTAGGTGGGTTTAAAAATAAACCCTCCTTAACATGCAATCTTACAACCCCGCCATCCCGGGGTGCACTTTCTCAAGATTATTGAATGGTCGCTAAGCACGTACACAAGAAATATGCTGGCAAACCACGTGTTTTGGCGATTAATGCTCTTCTACACTCACTTGCTACTCTTGCTGCAACCTTCAGTGCTGTGGCTTTCTATTGTTTCCTTTAATAATTATGCAAAACCACCGCCAAAGTGAATTTTCCGCGAATTTGATGTATCACGAATCGGACCCCGGCTAGACGGGTTACCCCACCTTGAACGTTTAGATGGCAAAATTTGACCCCGGCTGAGAGGGTTACCCGGTCTGGCAGACCGGGCTACCCGCCTTGGCGGGTCACCCCACCTATCATGTAAACGTGATCAAATTAAAATGAGAGATCATATGGACAGGTGGGTTACCCCACCTAAGCGGGTTACCTCACCTACCTGGGGTCCCCCACCTTCATGTAAACAGGCCCTGAAGGGTGCACGTAACCTTTTCATGATACTTTATCAATGACCCACTCTTTGTTTTACTTTTTTGACCAAAGGTGAGTGTAAAGAGAGTGTCTAGAGTGAAAGGTAGTTTTTCTCAGATAAAGTTTTATATCAGCAGATGAACGTGTTTCACCTAATAATATCATAGGTGACGAATTACTCCTTAATTTTTGGCGCGAAATTTCAGCGTTAATTTGTAATTTCACATGTGAAATTTCAAAACTGCCATGGCAACCCTTCCGTACGTCCCAGTGTCAAGATGGCGACGAAGTTTTAAAATGCCGTGAATGAAGATGTCAGGGCACAAAAAGACGCTTTAGAAAACCTGAACACACAAGAGAACATCAAGAAGGATTCTAACAGGTATTTTGCGAAAAAGGCTGAAAAATTCTGAACTTTATGAGCCAAATTAAAGTCTAAACATTTGAGAGAGTGGAGTTCTCGATCGATACGATCCAGGATAAACATGTCAAAAATCCAAGATTGCTAACGTGATTCGCCACCCATGATATTAATAGGTAATAAAATGATATACTCGTGAAATTAGGGAATAATTTCACTTGCGTTTTGTCCAAATCCTAATAATTTCCCAAGCCTCCAAATTATTAAGATTTGGACAAAACGCGCGTGAAATTATTCCCTAATTTCACTCGTCACCATTTGATTACACAAAAAAAAAATGCGGTTAACAAAGTGCATTAGAACGGAATTACGGAAAGAAAAGACTTTTTTCACTTCTCAGTAAAAGATCTCTTTAACTTTAGTAAAAACAGTAAGGATACGGGACCTCCCGTAAATTTACGTTCTATTTTTCCCGTAAATAAAGTTTCATGCAATACCCGAAATTTCCGTTGCTTAAACGACTCTTAAGTGAACACTTGCGAAAATCGTAAGTGGAGCCACATAACTGAGTTAATTCTTTAGTTGGACCACTTCATTTGAGGGACCAAAGGGAGAAATCACGAGCGGGCAAGATTGGTCCATTTTGTCTGGTCCAGTAGTAGATTAAAACACAAGATTTGCTTCATCCTGCTAGCTTGCGGAACCAGCCTGCCATATAACTAAGGGAAGTAATCTATGATATTGTGGAATCTCACTCAAGTTATGTATGTACATACATGTACTACTTTCAAGAGCTTTTTAAAGCAAAACTTGAGTTTTCCCCAAAGAGGGGCATTTAGGCGCAATTTTCGTTTACAGCTTTCCAAAGAAAAAAATGGCAAATGCCCGAAAAGTGCCCGGGCGGGGGGATGGGCACGCTTGGAATTGAATGAATGAGTAAAAACGGCATTTATCATTCAATAATAATAATAATAATAATGAAAATTTTTCTTCCATTATTTGCCGAAAGCCCACCACGTACCCTGCAAATAACTGCCTACAACTGATAATGTTCTGCTCATGGGCAATGTCGTCCAACCGTGTTTGGCTGCAAATAATATTCTGCCCATGCGTAAATGAAACCACGCTTTTCTCCTTCTTGCCTTGCTCTTGCGTGAAAATGGCAGATTGCTTCGCGAATAATCAAAAAACAAACTCGGTGATCGAATGATAAAACCACTGCCAAATCACGGTATTTTGCTCAACCTCGTACAATAATTGTAAATTATTCCTTACCTGTTTGATTCCACATTGCATATGTATTTGAGAAGAATATTTCTTTCCACTATTACCGCAGTCGTCTCCATCTTCATACTTCAAATAGATGTTGCTTCCTTCTTTCACTGGTCCACGTTTGATGCTTCCCAGGTTGTACGCTTTACCACTAAAAATTGAAAAAAGTCGTTGACAATCATTCAATAAAACAAATTATTGTTATAGCTGAGGGGCTAAAATAAGTCACCGTTTTTTTTCTGTTTGTATTTTGTTGTTGTTGTTATTGTTGTTTTTGCTTTGTTTTTTTTGTTTTTTCGTTGACCTCTGTTTACCCCTTAGCTACGAACTTTAAATGTTCAAAGGACAACAGGCAATGCTCGAAGGTGATTCTCGCGCAGTAATATTAATCTAGTCAATAAATATAAATCGAGGTCGAAGTTTACCCGAATGCTATCCGTTTTAAGCTTGTACAGTCCTATCCATGCATACCAGCCAGACTCTGCCGTCAATAAAAAATTACAACGAAGTTGCACCCCTATTTCACGATACTCAAGTCTATAGGTTTCTCGCAAAAATCGTCTTTTCAAGTGCTTTAAAACAGGCGGCAACATGTTACTAATTCAAACTTGCAAGCAATGAATTCTGCAAGTTCTACTGAGAAAATTGAATGGTTGCCTTTCATTAGCACCAAAAATATTCCTTGGATCTGTTTGTTGACTTCCAACGATCTGCCGTCGTCAATATCTTCACTATTTCACGGGATGTTTAACATTTCACGATATCTGTAAACAAATGAGATGATTTTCCGGACCAAAATGTTCTCATCATCAATTTTACGACCCTATAAATGGCTTTCAGAAAATAGGATTCCCTGAATTAACCGAGACTTTGGGGAGAAATAAGCCTATCCCTAACTTTCTGTAAAACTGTTTTTCATAGACTCTTCTCCGACTATGGCAATCTCACATTGCTCTAAAAAAAATGAAACAATGCACTTTATTACATAGCCTGCGTGCAGACGATAACTAAACTCTGATTAGTACCGTCTGCGAAGCAGCGCAGAGATCCTTGTTCTGGACCCCCAACGGACTCAACGAATTACCGGAAGTACGTTTTGAATTTCCCTTCAACCTGATTGGCGATCACGACAAACAAAACAAAGGCCTTTTTTAACTGGCCAATCGTGGCGCGTACTCAAATCTGGGTACACAGAACAAGGATTTCGGCGCTGTTTCGCAGACGGAGTTAACCAGAGTTTAATTTCGTCTGCGCGCAGGCTATTTATTGCACGAAAGTGCTAATTGGGGGACACTATTTTACGTCTCTTACTGGAGACGGGACCGCCATTTTACGTGGTCATCCGATCCACGCGAAGGTCTAGCCGCTGGCAGGGCAAAGGGAGTACCTTCATTTCTCAGTTATTTTAAGACCCTGAGTAATGGTCCAGCCCTGGAAATCGAACGCGCGACCTCCAAATCTGCAGTCAAGCGCTCTACCGACTGAAATAATTCTACCGCGGACAAAAAAACTGTAAAGAAAGAATTTTTTGTACATACCCTTTAACCATACAAATGCCGGCTGTAGGAGGACAACGTACAGCCCCTCCATTTAACAACACTGTTCGGCAAACATTAATAAAGTACGACGAGCCATCACAAGAAAAAGGGCTGGTACATTGTGCTTGCCAGTTGTTTGTAGTCCTGGACAATGACGAGTAGTCATACTGACTATCATCACCTTTGCCATTCGAAATCCGAATACTACACTGTACTCTAATCATAGGTCTGCAAGCATAAGGAGTTGGCCAGTGACACTCGTAGGTATCGTCTGACTTGCTCTCACACTTTGGGCGAGTTTCGCTTCCTTTTTTTTCTTGTTCACATTCAAAGATGAAGTTAACAGATGGTCCGGGGGGTTTACCATACGTCATGTTTATCTGACCACTGAAGTACGTCAGGTGATTACTCGAGCTGACGGATTTGGGAGGTTTGCCATCTGTGGATAATTTGTAAGAGAAAATGGTATATAAAGTTATTGAAGAAAGTAGTGAGCTCGGGATAACAATAAAGTCAAGGAAGGAGGAGATAAAAAAAAATACAAATAAAGCAAGTTTATAGGTCAACTGACTGAAAATTATAGCCAGGACAAACAAACGGACTTAAGGTTTTAGTAAGATTCAAAGTTTTTCCTACTTGATAAGAATTTAAGACCTATGTTCAAGTTTGGAACATTTTGCGCGCAACTAGGAAAAGAATCTTACTTTATTTTAGTTCTTCAGTGTCGTGTATATGGCTGGCAATCATGCTAAGTCTGAAAAAAACTCTCGAAAGTACACCCTTTTCAGGGTGAATTACCGAAAGTTGCTTTTTAAAGGGGCGATTCCTCCATTGCATGGCCAGATTTGCTATACTCAGGTATACAAAGACTACAACCTAATTCACTCACCTTTGATAATACACGCACCGCTACCTTTTTTACACTGATCTGGCTTAACTAATCGGCTGCAGACATTAAGAATGATCCTCACGCCAGATACCCCACTGACATTCACACTGTAATCTTTACTTGCATTGTACAGCCTACTCAAGTCGAACATGTAGCCATACTGCTTGTCTTCCACAGTACAGTTGTCCCCTTCTGCTACGGTAAGTGCACAAGCACTGGGTGTTTGCCAAGTAAAAAGGTATTCACATTCCAAGGATTCAGCCACGAAAATGGGAGAGCCCTGCAATAACAAAAGGGATAAAAACTGATAAGAGATAAGACATGTTGATTTAGAAGCCAAAATATTTAGAATTCGCTTTAAGGTGGATAAACTCTCTCCGTCGCAGAGGCCTCCACTGGGTATTTAGGCTTTGATATATTGTGCAAGCATAATTTTTGGCACAATTCGTCACGATGAGCATAATTTTCACCTATTTTCGAAAAAAGCATTGTCAGCATAATTTGCACTTGCTCTGCAGCACAAAAGTGTCATCATGAAACCAATTATTTTGGCAAGAGACTAAAGTTACAGGGAAAAAAAAATCAATTTTATTGTTTTATCCTAACGATGTTTTGGACAAAAGGAAACTGAAATTCCCACAAGTATAAGACAACATTCTCTATTTTAGAGCCGCAGTTAGGACAGTTAGCCGTAATTACGACAAAGGACGAAATGCAAGGTCAGGGTTCTATCTAGGGTAGTTGAGGGGTAGAGCCCCCCCCCCAGCACACACACAATGCCTAGATTCCCCCAAAAAAGTATTATCATCACGGTATATAAGTAACTATTATAGAGTGTTTTCACATGACGTCACGTCAGCCATATTGGTGTCCCAAAACAATGAAACGGCGGCCGTGTTGGTGTCCCAAACCAATCCTGTGGGAAATGAACTCTTTTCTTATGCAAATGATTTCTTTTTTTCCAAAACATTTGCATAGATGCTGGCCACGTGAGTGAAAACACTCTATAGAGTGTTTTCACATGACGTCACGGCGGCCATATTGGTGTCCCAAAACAATGAAACGGCGGCCATGTTGGTGTCCCAAACCAATCCTCTGGGAGTTGAACTCTTTTCTTATGCAAACGTTTTCTTTTGTTCCAATAAATTTGCATAAATGCTGGCCACGTGAGTGAAAACACTCTATAGCAGAAAAATCATCCAGACGCGACGAGGTTGAGATTGCATCTCAACGCATATTCATTTCAAAACATTTCCATGGGGGCAAGCCCCTGCACCCCGCTAGGAAGCTAGGGTCACTAGTAGGAAAGCATTTAGGAGTAAAAACTTCATTCTGGAACGAAACTCATTAAGGAATGAAAGTCATTCCGGTATCATATAAATAGCCCCTAAATTAATCTTACCGGTGTGTTTGAGCAAGAGAAAACAATTCTAATGCTCCTGTTATACTTATGATGGCATTCACTTCCCCCAGAGTACAGCAACGTCAAGTCGCCGTTGTTCGTAATTTGGGGATCACTTTGAACGTATCCCAAATTGAAGCCTATGCCCGATTGATGGTCTATCTGGCAAGCACCTATGGAGCCTCCGGGGCATTTGACAAGTTCGTTAGAGGAGTTTATGTTCACAGAACGGCAAACGTTGATAAAGTAATGAAGATGTTTGTCTTCTGATCTGGAGTCAACGGCTTCCCAGTTACCTAGAAGAAGAAAAGTCAATATTTTAAGTAGCCTGCGTTGCAGACGTAATTTAACTTCGGTTAGTGACGTCTGCGAAACAGGGACAAGATCCTTGTTCCGGGCCCTCAAAGGACTCAACGAATTACCGGAAGGGCGTTTCATCCTGATTGGCAAATCAACAATGGCTTTTTTTGACAGACCAATCAAGGCGCGTACTCAAATCCTGGTACAAAGGTGTTGGCCCAGAACAAGGGATTCGACGCTGTTTCGCAGACGGACTTAAATTTCACAAAAATCTAAGACATTGGAGCTCAGGTTTTTGAAAAGAGAGTAGCAAAAATTCAGGCTGATGTTTATATTACGTTATGCTACTTAGGAAAACAACTTGGAGACACCGTTTATGGTTGAGTGTTCCTTTAGTACTCTATCAAGTGATAGTTCATAATTCTAGTGGTTTTCTCAAGACTCTGAAAGTACTGACCCTTTAGTTTAAGAGGGCTTTTTGGGGCCGAATATTCAAACAAAGTAGGGTCGATGTGTAACAAACCTGGGCAAACAATTATTTTCAATTATTTTCATATTGGCCAGTACTATGTGTATCCGCTTAACATTTGTCACTTATGAGCTTTTTCAGGTTAAAGGCATGAGGGGAAGAGGAGAAAAAATATTTGCCTGCTAGAAACAACCTACTCAGGAAGAAATCTAGTGGTCTATTGTCTGTCCTAAGCTATGGTCTAAGCAAAAGGAGGCTCTCATGTCCGATTAGATTCTAATAAATGAATACAGATTACTTACTTTATCGATGCGTGGGTTTTCTGGAACCAAGAAATTTTCGGAGCCGCTCGGGTAGGCAGGCGGTCGGATCTTCCGAGAATTTTCGGAATATCGGACGGTCTGTCCCCCGCAATTTCTCGATTCCAGACTTCGCACCAACTGCCTGCAAATTCAAAATCGCCGCCACAAGAAAACACAACCATGCATCGATAAAGTAAGGGATCTTTTTTGCTCTACGTCTGTCTCGGATGCTCTTTACAGTACTTTTCTTACCAGCAATAAGACCCAAGGGTGTCAGGTCATATGTTAAATTTCCCTTTCGTACAAAGCACTCCACGGCAGATGCAGGACAAACTAACGAGGTCTGAAAGTCAAAGAAGTACTTGTTTCCAAGCTGATTCGTGAACTGGGGCTCTCCAAGCGGCTTTTTATGGTTGCAGTAGAATTTGATGTGTACCTCTCTCTGTTGTCCAGTAGCTTCAAAATTGTCCCCTTCCCTGAAAATAAATTTTTCAAATTGATGCTGTCCATACAACATTGTGGAGCTACCACCAGCATCTATATCATTGTTACCCCCAACGATCTTAAGACCGACTTGACCAATGGCAGAGCGGCGACATGGCGGGAAATTAAGCACTGAAAGTCGCGTTTAGTCCTTTCCGCGCGCTTTCCTGTTCCCACCTGACACTGCGCTGCCTCGACTGAATCTGCTTATCGGGCTACGTCAGCAGGCCCGGTACGTTGTCGTCGTTTTCGCTTTTCTATTAACAAAAGTACGGTCTCGAGGCTCTTTGGAACCAACAATCAAAAGCTTACTGCTTTTTATGACACTGACCAGTCAAGCATCGTCTTCGTTTCAGTGTGTGCGGTGACTGGAGCGGCCTGGAAAGCGGGAAAGGTCTGTCGAGCCCTATTAAAGCAACAGGTCTACCCACAACGTGTTCCCGGTGAACTTACTTAATAGTGGAACACATTTTACCGCCGCTACAAACACTACAACGTTCTAAAAAGAATGTACTAATCGCCGACCGGTAGATCGTCCGACGGTAAACGTACTGACCTTCTTACGAAGTTGAACTCGACTGGGTTAAGACCCTAACCCTACTAGCGGTAAAGACCTGAGATGGCCTCTACCGTTTAGGTTCCAACATGTCGGAACACAATCGTAGACCGAATACCGGCGACTATGTAGCTAGTAAGTGGGCGTAACATGAGAGGCTTATTAAGCATGATCATTGGGTTAAGACTTCAAACAAGCAAATAACAAAAACACCAAAACTTACTTATACACCAGTGTAACAATTTCACCCTTGTATTCCAGCCTTTTGTTAAACTTGCCCAAAACGATCTTGGTACCATTTTCATTCGTCAAACAAGCTCCTATGCCCTTTTTCCCTTTGCAATCCGACACCGCACCGCAAATATTAAGCTCAAACTTCCCTCTTCCCTCGCCATCCGTTAACGATCCATTGTAGACGCCTTTGTTTGGGTCCTTCATCAGCGGCAGCAGGTTGAAGGTTGTATCAGATTTAGGATCTTTCACGAAACAGTAATCACCGACAACGTTGACAATCTTGCACGCAGCTGCTGTTTGCCATTCAAATTTGTATGTGCATCCATGATCCTCTTTTTCAATAAACTTAGGAGGCGAGGACTGTAGAGAGAACAGAAAAGTTTAGTTGAAATCAATGAGCAATTTCAAACATACAGAATTTTTTTCATCCATGCATTTATTACTGCAATTAAAAGAATTCGGACGAAAGTGTCTTTGTGATTTATTTGAATTTAAACATACAATGTTTTTGTTGTTGTTGTTTTCAGAAAAAGTTAGCTATATTCTAGACTTTTAATGTCCTATTTTCATTGGAAGGTTAATAATTCTACTTTTTTTATTCATCAGTGTGTCACGGTAATATCGACTTTATATCTAACCAAAACAAGTTAGTGGTGAAAAATTAGTGTCGATTCGACATGGGGATTGGGCCGGAAGGCTTCTACTAAAGGTAGTCTGTAAAACAGAGATAGAGAAATCGGGGAACAGAGAATAGGGATTAAAGGATTCACGCACATCAAGATTTCATGTTTTGTAGATTCCAAGTTCCCTCGTTCCCTGTTCCCCATCCCCCATTCTCTCAGTTTCCCGTTTTCAATTTTTAAAAATAGCTGCTAACTCATCCGAAAGCTGTATTGAAACACCTTTAGCAAGCAAGGTCAATGCAATTAAAATTATAGCGTCAAATCATACTTTGCTTTTCACCCTAATTATGTTAACAATAATATTATAAATGAATGACTTGTTTATTGACTCATTTTGCAGCTTGGAGCTGAATTGCAGGTACGGGTCAGTTACCTA
>NC_133201.1:42964041-42974041 GCF_958299795.1 Porites lutea
ACATTTCTTTCCTGTTTTTTGCACGACTACGATTGAAATGCCTAATTTTGCATTTCATGGAGGACGTAAGCAAGCAACGACGAAATTTTATTTCTCTTTCTGAGCTTGGCTATGGTCCTTTGAAATTTAGCTTCAGGAGGGTTCGCCTACATTTTACAAAGTAAGTGGGTAGGAATAATCGCTATTAAGACGGTAGGAACACAAATTCACTTTTTAAGCGACGTTCTCGTTGCCGTCGAGCCGTTGGATCTCAAAGTCCCTATTACTTACCTAAATTCACAAAGCTACCATCCTGCTTCACTAGGCAGACTGAAGCAGTACCACTGCATTTGGAAATGGTAGGAGAAAGATTCAACATGCGACAAACATTGATGTAAAACGTTCCACCATCCCCGTCAGCGTGCCAGTTATCTATTGTCTTAACCAAGCTTGTCAAGTCATATTGATCTGAACCGGATCTGGCAATACACTCTGCGATCTGCAAATCAAGAAATTAAATCCTATTACCATAACTGATCTATAAGCCCCCTGGGGGCAGTTATTAAGTTCAAGCACGTTTGAAGGGGGCTTAATAAAGATGGGGGCTTACTTAATTTAGCGAAGATGATACCCTATTTACTAGAATAATCGCCGCGTTGCTTATTAAATTTTCCACTCCTCCAATGCGACGCTTTTTCGAGGGCGACGATCATTTGAGGAGAGGCGTTTACTTGAAAGTTGGACGCAACAAAGAATTGTAGTAACTACAGTATTACTATTTTCATTGTTAAACTAACAGTGACAGTCCTTTGATTTTGATTATACATGTATCAGGGCCGCGGCGCTTATTCGGAAGGGGCGCATAATAAATTTTTTTGTCCCAGATGCGGCAAGAAAAAAAATACGGGAAGTCTTTTCCCCAAGCACCTCTTCAGTAAATTTTACTCACTGACCTTGGTGAGGCAGGCGTACTTTGTGAACCACTTAAAGTTATAAACACAGTGATCCTCTTTCTCATATTCTGGAACTCCAATTCCATTGTCAACTGCCGACCTATTACAGAGGAATGTAATGTGCGTGGTACGATTGACGCCATTGTGACAAGGCTCTCCATTTCTATAGGTGAGATTCAACATTCCATCATAGTAGAACAGTATGCCGTTAGGTTTACCCAGGTTCTTGTGAAACGTGGGTTCTCCTCGTTTTATCTGACATGCCCCAATGTTGCCACCAGGACAAAAGGTCTGGTTACTTCCACCACAAATCTGGATGGTCAACAAAGAGTGGAGAAAATTAAAGGGGCTACAGTAAAATCCCGCGTATAAGAACCTAGATTTTAAGAGCCTGTTAGGCTAAGATTGTCCATTTAGACCCTAGTCTGCTACACAACCGTTTTTAGTGTCGTCACGCAACGCTCCTCCCCGAAGGAGCGTTGCGTGACGGCTGTGTAGCAGACTATTTAGACCCATTTTACATAAGAACCTGCTTTAGCCTACAATTTTGAAACAGGTTCTGATTTTAACCCTTTAAACCCTAACATCAAAAGTTGAATTCTCGTTTGTTCCCCCTATTCATTTCCCACAGAAGTAGTGGGGAGAAGTTGATAAAATATCAAGCAAATTCATCTTGTGTGATCATGTCCGTAATTCTTATGACCACTTTGTTTTACAAAGCATTGATATTACAAGGAGAAATTTGATGCTGATCACTCTTAGGGCTTAAAGGGTTAAGAAATTCAGTCAAACACTAAATACACAAATTCAATAGAACAAGCTCTTCCAGTGAGTAAAATGAAGATAAGACACAGTACCATGTTATTTTTGTTCTGTTTAACTTCCATAGCTTTGTGTAAACTTCATAAATGGTTTTAACATGCTTGGATTAAAGGGCTATTTAAATAACAACTATTATGCATGCAATACCAAAAATAGGCCCAAAATAGGCCCCAAACACCTTATTTATTTTTACAAATAAGAACCTCTTCAAGAACCTGAGCAGCCTAATTTTCCAGTTGGCGCCATTTTCATAAGAACCTTCTTATCCTAGCTTGGTAAAACATTGGTTCTTATATACGGGTTTTTACTGTATGTCACAAGGATATTGTTGTTTTAGGTCATTTCTGATGTAAAGTCATTGCTTGATGCCTTTGCCTGCACCCAAATTGTTCCTGCAGATTTTTGAATCTTGAAGATATCAAGCAAATTTCGTCGGGAAGCACAAACCATAATAACTTTTTGGTGATTTTTGTAGGCATACAGGTAGCATTAAAACTTGGTCTGGTATCCAGCCTTTTTGTTTCTGTGAGTGTTTGCTTTACTGCAGTACTTTCGATGGCGGCGCCATCGAAACCTCTAAAGAACAGCTGACAAAATAATGATGTCCAAAAATTAGTTGCGCAAAAGGCGTCTGTATTCTTGTAAGAGGGTCTCAATGGGGTGGTGGCTTTTACGGTTATCGGCTAAAATGTAGGCTCTTTTACGGCTATCGGTTAATTTTTTTCAGTTACGGTTAACAGAAAAAGTTAAAAATTAACTTCTTTTGTTTCAAAAAGTTGAATATTAATTAAACTGTCTTTTTTGTATCTTTAAATCAAAATAAAGGTCTTCGGATCATCTCAGGATGAAACAAGCTATTCTTTTGAAAAATTTTAACGTTTGATAGATCATACTTTTTATAAAGTATTTCACTTCGAATATTATTTTACACATAGAAATGTCAATAGTCAAATTAAAAATAATCTTTGTGAAAAAGCAAAAGCGGACACGCAAACGCCCAACTCAAGGCCGGGGCGCGACATTGCCCTGTACCCAGCTAGACCACATGAGAAAATAATCTAAGTCCCCTTAATGAGATGTATATTCACCAATAGAACCATTGGAATAGGGTGCTTTTCCATTGGTACCAATCGTACGATTGGTACCAATGGACCATTGGAGTTGCCCTGTACCCAGCCAGACCACATCAGAAAATAATCGTACCATTGGTACCAATGGAGACCCTTCTTATCACCACTAACACCAATGGAGTCTATTTGTGAGTATTGGACAACCCTCGCGCAGGAGGCCCAGCCTAGGTCTTGGTCTGCACCTAAAACACGTTTCGCCTAACGTGCGTACGGAGTCACACTAGCCTGGAAATAAAAAACGCAACCATAAGTGAGTTTAGTACCGGCTTGAAAGTAGCAAATCTAGGGAACAGTTTTTTTTACGGTTAACTCTTTTTTACTCTATTTACGGCTAACGGTTAAAATTTTTCAATTTTTACGGCTATCGACTAAATTTTTGGCCGTTTTACGCCTATCGGTTAACCCCATTGAGACCCTCTTGTAAACGATTGAAAACGGCGAGTTCAAGAAATTGAACAGTGAAAACCTCACCTTCAACTGATAGCTGTACACTGACATATTAGCTTGTAGAAGGTAAGAATCATTCTTTCCCCACTTATGTTCAGCCAGAGGAGTTAGGTCAAACGCATACCCAGCATCTGTATCTTGAACCTTGCAGTTGGTTCCTCGTTTTACACCCAAAGAACATGCTGCAGCTAAAAACCATTTGTTTAATCGTTAAACTTAACAAAAAATGGCCTCTCTAGACTGCACCATTAGATTCCAAGGTAAGGGTCTGTGGTAGAGACAGCTTTTTGATCTTTTATTTTTATTTTTTTTTTTTTGAGGGGTGGAACGGTCCTAACTAACATTTATAGTACGTCAATAAAACAAAAACTAAAAATTCCAAAAAAATATGTTAACAAGAGAAAGTGAGTTACTCAATTATAGGTGCAGTGAGTAAAACAGTTTGTATATCGCTTGATTTTAAAGAACAGTTGTGGAGAAGGAACTTGATCAGTAATTGGCTTTCCCTACCCAAAACCTTGAGTGAAAATTATGTGCAACTTACACCCCTGAACGAGACGATTTAAAAGTCCTCATTCCTTTTAAATGGGGGTGGCCCTCCCAGGGAAGAAAACTGTTGGCCGTTTGTCAGCCGATTGTTGGTCGTCTGTCGGCCAAATGTGGGTCGTCTGTTGGCTGATTGTCGACCGTCTGTCGGCCGGCTTTTGCTGGAAAGTCTGTCAACGGACGGCCGACAGACTTTTAGGGAAGCCGTTCTTCGATTTTTTCCGCCTTTTCTTGACAATTGCAGCTCTCTTAAACTATGACACTTACAACTAACAAATCTTAAGAAATTTAATGTTTACCTGTTTCCCACATGAACTCATAATGACAGTTGTCTTCGGAATGACTGACAAGAACAGGAGCGCTTGCTAAATCTCCAGGTTGACAAATAAACGTTATCGTTGAATTTCTTAGAATGCTCTTCCCTAAATTGTCCTTCTTACATTTACTGCCTTGTGTATAAACCAGCTTGATGGAGTTGTCTTGGTTCAAAGTTGGTGGGTCTGTGTATCTTCCCAGGCTTACCACTGTGCCCTTTTCAATCATACATACAGCAGCAGTTCTGTCGCACTGCTGTGTTTCATCTCTAAAATTAAGACCACCACAGACATTCAGGAATATTTTCCTATCCGAGCTGCTAGTCTCACCATCCAGACCAACCCAATTTGACTGATTGTTCATGCGAACAAGTTCCGACAAATCAAAGCGCAAACCGTTTCGGCCCTCCACTCGGCATTGTGTTCCAGTCCGACGACTTGGTGCACAAGCATATTTTGTCCTCCATTCAAAATAATAGAAGCAGTAGTCTTCGGCAGTAAAAACAGGCTGTCCTTTATCGACATGATAATCACATATAAACATAATGATGGTCGTTCTGTTAAGTTTATTATGGCACTGATCGCCATGTTCGTAGGTTAAGGTTAAATGCCTATCTGCAAAGCGCAGTGTTTGCTTGAATATATCTCCCAGTGAATATCTTTTTGCTCCATCCAGCTTTTCCTGACAAACTGTAGAGTTCGTTCCTGCAGAATCATGCAAAAGAAGGGTAAGTACCGATGAGAAACCCAACTGCCAAAGGCAAGAAAAATTAGGAAAACCATATCAAGAGGTAACCAAGGCAACCTGGCATCAGAAATAGTAGGCAATCCCAAGTCACACTGAGGTGACTCAGTGGAAGAGCCACTTAGACTCATGCTCCAAACATCAAAAACAGTTGGAGGTCACAGGCGGGAAAAAACACCGCTGACAAAGACAGAAAAAAAAAAAGATCAAAAAGAAGAGGCAAGCCAGCGAAAAAATAAGTGACAGCACACACTTGGAATAGAAATTCAAGACTCACAGCCAATCGCCAATTTTACTGTCAGTATTACTTACTCTACCATTTTGATAGAGAATCAGATTCAACATCAGTTACTTTCCATACAGCAGTTCATTATTTTATACTACTAGAGGAAAAATTTCTGCAATTTCATTGGCTTAGAGCAGTGGTATTTCAGCCTAATTTGAAATACCTACATGCGAAAATTACAAACCTTTTGTGGGTAGTAGTATAAACAAATAATAGCATGATCTGTACGTGATATTAGGCATAAATACCAAGAGTGATATTTCAAAATTGTCTCAAATTTCACTGGCCAAACGGCTCGTGAAATTACGTATAACAATTTCGAAATATCACTCTTGGTATTTTATGCCAAATATCACTACAAATCATGCTATTACCTATACAAACTTTGAATTTTAAAATCAGTTTATTTAAAATACCATTACGAGTCAAACCCCTGATTTCCGTAATAAGTTAAAGAGATTTGCAATCAATATAGTCTGGGGGCAAAAAATGAGCGTGTTCAAATCAGAGGTGCTGCATGATTCGCGTCATACGGATAATCGTCTAAATGTGAAAGCGAAAACGGGACAGTTTTAATTTTGAACAAATAACCCATTTTATCCGTCTGTTTATCAGTCAATTTTGATGTGTGAGAGTGAAAACAGCCAGTTACTTACAATGTACTTGAAGCACAAAGAAGTCATACTTCAATATGACTGTTCCAGTGAAAAATAGTGTTTACTAATTCTCAAGGAAATAACAAAAATAGTTTCAAAACTCAAAATTTGTTTGATTTTGATCCACCCTATCCAACTAAATTTCACCATTCTTGGCAAAAGTACTAATTTTGAGTGGTTAGCAAGGTTCAGTTATTTTAATCATAATCAGTGATGTTCATACAAATACTAATGGTGAGTTCTGCGCCTCATCCTGTGAAAAATTATGAGTCCCCGTCCAGAACCAATGAGTCCCAGTTTAAAAAAATGAGTTCAAAATTGAAAATGCTTGGATCTTTATGTCACCAGACAGTAAGTCTGAAGACAGACACCAAAACTCTGTATTACAGTTCACTGAATTTAAAATGTAGTCGTTCTATTTGAAAGCACAGCAAAGGCTAAAAGAAAAATGCATTGTTTAACAACAGCTATAATAACTGCCACGGAAATTACACGAATGGGATATTTCTACAAATACACATGTTCATATCAACTGATCGATCTTTGCATCCTACGGGACGCATGCCATGAATTATTTTGAGTATTGGGGATTTTTATGCGGAGAGACACAGGACGCAGAGGTAACAAAATCACTGCATAATTATTTTAAATTTAACTTCCACCCATCCCCTACTCTGCTTTGAAGATGAGGTTAATACTTGACAAACTTTTTCAACAAGGGAAAGAAAACAAACCTCTGTCTCCACAAGGAAATCCAAGAGGTTTACAAACATTCATGTAAATAATGTAATGAGTCTTCTTTCCTTTCTCCACAACATTGTAGCCAAGCTTGTAGTTTTCAAGGCTGTCAGCTGAAAGTTTTGTCAAGTCAAAGTTGACAAACTTATTGACCAACGTACAGTTATTTGTAGACATAATCTTGGCCTCAGGGCAGGCAAATTCAGTTTCCCACAACACCTCAAACCTGCAGTCACCTGCTGCAGTTAAAACTGGACCTTTATCAGCCTGAAAGCAAGTTCAACTTGTTAGCAAAAGGATCAAATTGGACACACCTACACAAATTCAGTGCAAATTTAGGGTGAGTTTCTTTCGGCAAATCCGAAAACAGATTTTTGATCCTAGATTTGCCAGATTTCACGTTCGTTTGAAAGAAATGCAAAAATAAAAATTGGATCAATAACCTTGGAAACTGTTTTGCAAATGCATCCAATGTGATGACCTCTTACAAAAATTAACGATGGGTTTTCTACTATTTGACAATGCAGTCCTACCACTAATGAACGATATAAACAGAGAAAGAAGTGTACAAAAGATGAAAATTACCTAGAGTTTGGTTTTCCTCAATACATACATAGACACATTTCAAAGCCACTTTCATACATCAAGACAAGCAGTTGAGTGAAATGTACACGTAATTATATTGAGGAATACACAAGCCATAAGCCCTCTTATCCAAAGCCCAAATCAGCTTCTGTAGCATGAAGCACTTTAGAGTATTGTTACAGAAAATAATGTCCCCTCCCCTCTGGATGGGATGAGGGATGCTAGGCAGGGTCACACCAAGCAAGATCTGGATGTCGTCAGAAACATTAATACCCCTGGTTGAAAACAGACATAATGGAGCAAAGTTCCTCACAGTGTATCTAAGAAAGGGGCACAATGGCAAGACTTGATTTTGGACCCACAGATCTGAAGTTCTTATATAAAGCGATTATCACTAGAACACCTCACTTCCACAGTAGAATATGGAAATGACATCAAAATGTTCAAAACTCAAGTGGAACTACTGTATGAGGCAATGGAGTTTCATTGAAACTCATCCACAAGAGATAGTGAAAAACAAAATGAGCAATTGTCCGGGGGGGGGAGGTGGGTGGCATTTTTCCAAGGTGCTTGAACACTGGATTTAACTTCACTGTGTATGTTACAGGTCAAAATTAAATTCAGGTTAACATTTTTTACCTAGGTTGATTCTCAATTTACTTTGTCTCCTAGCCCTAATTATTCATTGAATTAGAGCTAGGAGACAAAGAAAATTGAGAAAAATTTAACCTGATTACAGGGTTCATACATAAAAACTTGCAACCATTTTTAAGGACTTTTCAAGGACCACATTCGATTTTCAAGTACCACCTACTGGGAATGTAATTTCACAGATTGAACAAAAATGCACATTTCCAGTCCATTCTCAGAGGACTTAAAAGGCTTGAGCTGTTTGCTCCACAACTTCTCTACATTTTTCAGTTCACTTTTCTTAAACTGATAGTTAATTCTTGCATAAAACAAAAAAAGCCTTATGTAAATCACCATTAACTTCTCTGAGCTATGATTTATGTTCTGTTCTGGACAACCAAAAAGCCTTAAAAACACTTTTTAGGCCACTACATTCAAAGTTGAAGAAAAGTCAAGGACTTTTTCAAGACTGTGCAAGCCCTACTGAATTTAATTTTGACCTGTAACATGTACTGTACACTATAGGCCTCTACGCACCTTAAAGTTTCCTTCAATGATCCATAAGTATGTCCACAAATAACCTTACGTAGACCTTATTACTGTAAGCTTACCATTTCTCCAGGACACCTGAAAGTTATTGTCGTCACTGGATTGCCAACACAGCCACTTACTTTCCGGGTTGTGTTATAAACAAGAACAATGTCATTGTTTGAAAGGAAAGAAAGTTTGCTAGCAAAGCTTATGCTTCCAATATCTTCTTGATTGGAAAGCTTTTTGTCAACTCTACACATTGAACTGTTTGGCGGGCAGCCTTCTGTTTCGTCAATAGCAGTTATCCCTCTACAAACGTTGATGAAAAAGTCAAAGTCTGTAATTGAAGAAGCAACCTCATAACCACCTGTAAAATACATGCAGCAAACATATGTTAGAACAAAATGCAAAAAAAATGAGCTACATGTACATGTAGTACAGTTCTAACTGAAAATTAATTCTTTCCAAAAATATTGTAATAGAGTGAAAATGATTGTAAATCTTGGCACTCCACAATACACTGTTCAAGATGTGACTTTATACAGAAACAAACAGGGCCTAACAGCCCCCCCCAAAAAAAATTTTTTTGGAGACCACCCCCTCCCCCCCATCTCCTAACTTATTGTATGGATAGGAAGTTTTGTTGTTTGTAATTTTAGGTATTTGGAAATGCAGTTGAGATACTATTTATTGTGTAAGACTCCAAATAAAAAACATGTATGTATGTACATGAACATAATTATGACCAAGCCCCCAACCCCCCCCCCCCCCCCCCCCCCTTTATCTAAAGGTTTGGATCTGCCACTGCGGTACCTTTTAGCTTTATCAAAGGTGTAAGATCCCTCCGTTTGTTGTCATTACCATATAAAGAACAAGGCATCTCTGGTGCTGTAGGAGGTTGTTTGCAAGCTTCATTTGTTACAAATTCAAACACTGCAACACATTCTTCATCACCAACTGAAATATCCACAAACTGAGGTGATCCCTAAATTACAAATATGAGAATAAGTTTTATGTATTATGAAGGAAACAGTAACTGCCCAAAAGCCTTTCATGATTTCCACACTCCTTGGTTAACCCTTTTAGTGCCAATAGTGACCAAGATCAATTTTTTCCTAACAATATCCATACACTGTCAAGAGATAAATTATGAGAATTAATAAAGTGATCACCCAAGAAAAAGATGCCTTGATCTTTTATCAAATTCTCTCAACTCATTCTGTAAGGAAATGTATGGAGATCAGTTTGGAGAATTTGTATGTGGATACTGGGGCTTAAAGGGTTAACAAAGTTCACTAAAACTACAGTCAAACCTCCACTAACAGTCGGCTCTTCACAACAGCCACTTTATTTCGTACTGGTGGACAAAAAATCAATACATTAGGGCCATTTACGCGAGGAACAATAAGACGCGTCCCCCATAAGACGCATCTTAAATAAGATGTAAACTTTCCGTATAAACGGCACATTTCATCTAAAATAAGACGTGACTTTGCTAAGACATGTCTTATTTTAGAACAGCCCTTAACACCAGTTCTTAGATAAGACGTGTCTTAGTTAAGACAAGAAAAACTTTGTATAAATGACCCTCGTCTTATTTAAGACGAGCTTTATGTAGGACGCATCTTATTTTTCCTC
>NC_133201.1:42979041-43086541 GCF_958299795.1 Porites lutea
CGAGTTTCAGTTAAAATGCAATGAGAAGGAAAACTACCGCATGATGAGGAAGTTTGGTTTCGATACGATGTTTGTTTTGGTCCAGTGATTCTTGAAAATATGAAAAGGATGAATCAATTGGCAAAAATTCTCACCAGTTTGTGATTGAGTATTCAGATTTTCCTACTGTGATTGTGCATTTCGATGGAAGGTTGGCGACAGTGGACGGGCAAAGAAGAAACAGCAACCAAAGAATTGCTTGAAAGCGTTTCAGTCCGTCCGCCATTTTGGATGTTGCACCTGCGCATGCGATCTCCGGCAACGTCATCGAGAGATGTTAAAATGTGCTGACCGTCTGACAGTCACGTCATCTCGTGATGATCACAGGTTCGAAAACTACGGTATTTGTTTGGTCCAACCCCTCCGTACGTACAAATGCCCAATTCGCCCAGGCTATTTGCCCCCCAATATTTTGCATAACTTTTGTTTTTCATTTCTCCTGGGTATTGCAGCCGACGTCCCAAGAGAAATTGAGAACAATGAAAAATTTTGGGGTTAAACAAGGTGCATTTTGGGAGATGTGCAAGTGACGCTCCGGCTCGGAAACACAGGCAGTTGCAGACCGACGACTGGCTGGGACTGAATAGAGTGTACTCCGGCCACGGTTATCACCAACAACATGCAAATGTCTAAGCTTTCAATTGTTTTTTTCCACAGTGTAAAAAAAGTCTGGAGCTCCTGACTCCTCAAAGCAACAACAACAACAACATAAGCTTTATTTGCATGACTATAATTATGTAGTTACAGTATTGCAAAAGCTTTAACCTTTAAAAAAAAACAAACAAACAAATAAACAAACAAATCATAACAATGATAATGTAATGCAATGATTACTATAGTCAATCAAGTGTCATCAGCATGATTTGATAACAAATTATTACGTAAATCATTACATAATGAGACAAATTTCAACAGATGTGAATTTACGGAAAAATTCTGTGAATTCATCAATTTAATTATTAATTCTGTGTAAGATAGCTGATTAAAGTCGAAAAAATTTTGTTGGATTTGATTGTAGAATTTCTCCCTTGGGATTGAGTATTTTGGGCAATGGAAGAGAAAATGAAATTCGTCTTCAATTATACCAGAGTTACAAATAGGACAGAATCTATCGTTGCGGGAAGTTTGATTATATCTTCCAGTTTCAATCATGAGTTTGTGGTTACTTATACGAATTTTCACTAAATCTTTCCTATTAGCAGAATTTCTAATTAAGTCTAGATAGCTTGAAATTTTATAATCATGTTTAAATAAGCAATAAAATTGTAGTTTCTTAGAATGATGGATTGTATGTTGCCAATATGCAATATATTTTTTGTTTTATTATATCTATATAGTGTTTGATCTTAGCTTCACTTAAATTATTAAGATCAAAATAAGGGAGGTCATAATATTCAGATATTTTCATAAGATTATGGTAAAAGCTATTTTTACCATTACAGTGAAGTTCAAGCGAAGTACGAAAGGCTTGTTTAACAATAGTATCCTCGTTTTTACGCAGAAGATACAATATGTAATAAAGGATGTTTTTATAAATATTAATAATTAATGGGAACCGTCCTAATTCACTTCTACTTGCAACATTTGAAGCTTTATTGCTTGTTTCTAGGTAACGCTTGCAAAATTTCAAGTGGGTTTTTTCAATTGGGGTATTGTCAAAGCAGTTTGCCTTACCTGTCATTACACTTGGAAAGGCTGCTAGTTACCCACTGGCGCAACTTGTAAACGCTGACCGATCTCCCCCACCCCCCCTCCCCCCCACCAAAAGTACTATAAGAATCTATTGACACAGTTATTTCATGAGAGCTACATTATACTTATAATTTGTAACCTCTGGTTAAAATTATGACTACCTGAAATACAAAACTCATCAGATATAAAAAAGAAAGATGGTTAATTTTAAGCTCGGTGAAGGAATGAGAAATGATGTGATCAATACGTCACGAGCATGGGGCAAAGAAAAAATCTGAGTCACCCAACAGCAATTGAACCTATGACCTTCCATTCACCGCTTCGGATGCTCTAACCACTGAGCTACGAAGGACTCGTGGTGAGCTGGGCCATATACAAGGTTCATGTATGACATGCGTCCACCCTACTGCTAGGATCAGCAATCTCAAAATGGTCATGCGTGTGATATATGAAGAAAGATGGTAAATTTAAAGCTCGGTGAAGCTCAATTCCTGTCAGGGACTCAGTTTTTTTTTTCTTTGTCTCATGCTCGTGACATATTGATCACATCATTTCTCAAAACGGTTCATCCTCGGTGTAAAAACCAGTGAAACTCACGATTTAAGTGAAACAAGGAGTACAAAGAAGCCACCGAGAAGTCAACACAATAGAACCAAGGAAAATAATACCTAGAAAACAAAGAAAAACTTCATAGGTTTTTACAGCGAGGTAAACCCCTCAAAACTCATCCATCATATAGAGTTCGCGGGTACATGAGATGCGCGCGCAGGTCATTTCGTCACAAAGCTGGTCAGTACTCTAATCTCAGCTCTTGACCATTATCGAGAGAGGATGTTACCATTCACTTCTTAATTTGGAAAACAACAAGTCGTTTTTGAACTCATTCGAGGCTGTAATACGCAATGTACCATTTTCCTAAACCATTTGAAGAGGAACAGAGGAAAGAAAGGAAGCGTGCACGAAGACGACGTCGTAGAGAAACAACGCAAAAACTAATTTCGAGTCGCAGGGAACAACCTCAGCAGGCCACATTTCCCGTTATCGTAGAGCGCACGAGGGCTTTGAGCCCACCGACCTCAAGGCACAGAAGTAGGAAGTACTATTCTCCAGATTTTTCTTCCTCTCATAGTGGTTACGAATCTGAATACAGTGATGGTGAAGAATTTTACGGTATGGGTTGTGTCAATCGAGAAAGCACAGCATCTCACAGCAAAAGATCCAAACTTCCCGCGCCAAAGACGCATGTGGGAGAGTCAAGCTATCAGAAGAAGCGCTCAAAAAAGAAAAAGAAAGGATTAAAGTTAGATGAGGATTACAGCCATCCCTTATACCCATCGTTTTTAGAGAGACCGCCATCCCGAAATGGAGTTAATTTTGTTATGGACTCGCCTTACAGAAACATGGATCCCATCCCTGCACGGAAAAGTAAGGAGAATATGCCTGGATTCAGTGAACTATCTGAGCTAAAAAGCCTCAAAAAGCCAAATAAACTACCTCCCATAGACAAGGACAATAGAATGCACACAGATGAGTATCCTTTTGGAATGAAACGTTTTTGAGCAAACGAATGACTTTTAAATTCGCCCAGTACTAAAATAATCCTAATAATGTAAAGTAATTTTCGTCGCATTTACGACTTTAAAAAGCTCATTCTTCTTGTAATCGTAAGCCCCATTATATTTGTATCACTTTATTTTTCAGAGTGTTGCATTAAAGCAGTTGAACCTTCATTCATCCCTGTTTCAATCATTCTGTATGGTTTGAAACCAATAAAAATGCAAAACTGCAGTCCAGTGGCTCTTATACATCCATAGAGCTGAGTTTGTTCCCATTCTTTATATCTTAAGAAACAACAGAACAAACTTGAGCTGATCTTAACATTTCAACAGGCATTTCTATTATCTGTATTTTATGTTTCTTACAAAATAAAAAAGGGCGAAGAAAGTCTTTTCTTTACACGATTAATAGTTGAAATGAAAAGGAAAACGGTTCGATCGCCATCGGGATGTGTTCCTATACTTGTATTTAGGGGGTCCATAAGACACGGTTCGATGATTTCAATTGTACACCTGTTCCCAGCTAGTAGTGCCACGTGGCCCCAGTTAAAGTCAAATGCCTGGACAGGCTATCCAGCGGATAGGAATCAGAGAAACCAATAACGGCGCCATCCAGTGGATAGAGATTTATTCAGTGGATGGCATTATCCACCCTTTGAACAACTTGGGTCAGTTGGATAAATCCTTAACTAGCTGGATGACGTAATTTATTTCCCTACCTCTTATCCACTGGATTTTGCTATGTAGTGGATAAATATAGTGCTATCCAACTTTTGTACAACTAGGGCGTTTTCATACATGTTTCCCGTTCGAGCGGTTTTCACTTGACTGTCGAAAGGGATTGGTTTTCGTTTTGGTTTTGGTTTTACTACGCCCTTTGGTTGGCTAGTGTATTTACTTTGGTTTTGGTTTTACGACAGTCAAGTGAAAACCGCTCTAGACTAAACATGCATAATTCATATTATGTGGCCCGTGACGAACTATATATACGCACGCGCGGTCTAAATTTCTCCGTTCCTTTGCTCTGTTATATGAGTATGATAGGTGATAATCATGATACTTCCGCATGACCTGTTTTTTTATTGCCATTTCTGAATTCTGAGCAAACTACTGGTACCTATACTCTTTTCACACATTTAGCCATTTCGGTAAACAACAGACGGAAATTAAACCACAGATTGTAATTAGACATTTTTTTCCAAATAGTACTGGTTAATTATAGGGATTAACAGTAACAAGAAAATTAAGACATGCACTAATAAACTGTTCGTTTTGGGGCTGAAATGTCTGGGAATGAACCTCATGACCAGTCATCATAAAGTGTCACCAAAACGGACGTAATTCTGTCCAATGCGAAGTAACTGAAAAGGCAAATGGTCAGTAACAAATAACTTGTGTTCAACACCTGGTCAATCAATGCCTTTAAAGAAGAAATCGCACTGAAATCACAAAATAAACAAACGGACCACAAGGCTCATCGCTACTGACTAAGTCAGTGGCCACATAAACGTTTCTTGTTTGCAGACATTTGCGCGATGGCTTGTAGTACGAGCGTTCCGTTATTCCCCTTTCACCGTGGTTTAAAAGTAAACACATAATCTTACCCGGCCTTCACTCGTTTACTGAGCACGTTCGGAAATGCTCCACAGAGAGAGAGGGAATATGTTAGGTGAAATGTTCTCCGAGCGAAATTATTCCCTCCTCCCCATCTCTCTCGCTGACGTCATTACCTGTTCATCGTCCTCGAGAGAAATGAGAGTTATATTACCCATATAATGATCCCGCCCTTAATCATCCACTTTATTTACAGCAACTAAAACTTTCTTCATTTAGGTTTAAATATTTTATTTATTTGAGAGCTAAGAGAATAACGCCTATCCACTTTTTTTTAATGATGGAGGCACTGATGAGGGTGACTGAATGTGACGGTTTGCGTTTACTAAGAGGCAACTTAAATATTTCATAAAACAATATTAGCTAAGAGTAGAAATGAATGCTTATAATGTTAAGTAGACAAAGTTTCTTCTCAGTAGCTATTTTACAGTTTCACGCCTTTCTTTTCGGCCTGCAAAAGAAACAAACAGAAAAATTAAGTTCGATTTCAGTTGGCAGCTAGGATCCCTCCGGGACCCTTTGGGGCTGTTTACATGGAGGGAGAAACATCCTAGCACCAGGAACATCCTGGAAAGCGGACCATCCTAGCGCCATATGTTTTCTGTATTCAGTTCACACGCAAAGAGTTGTACTTGTCCCTAACGCTTGGATTTTCCTAACTAACAGGGAGCAAGATCCTAGCACCAGGAACATCCTAGAAAGCGGACCAACCTTGCGCCATATGTTTTCTGTATTCAGTTCACACGCAAAGAGTTGTACTTGTCCCTAACGCTTGGATTTTCCTAGCCCGGGGGAGGGGAGACTCAGCAAATGATAGTGGTGGGGATACTCGTCGTCTCGCTTAGAGGTGTAAATTTCGGATTTTGGTCTCACTTAGGGTGTTCTGGGCAAAACGCCATCATACTTAGCCGTGAAGGTCTCGTTTAGAGTTGCACGCCAAAAAATATAAAAATATATATGTTGTCTGTGTTTTAACATGGGCTCTTTTAGGGGTCAAAAAAAGCTTGGGCCACGCCCAGATCGGTCCGGCCTTTAGGGGTTTAATTCAAAATTTCCGACGCGCATCCCCACCCCTTTCATATGCGGAGTTACCCCCCCCCCCCCGGGTTTCCTAGCTAACAAGTAGGAAGATCCTAGTAATAGGAAGACCTTGGCACTATTGTACTCTACCTTCGCTATGAAGATACTAACACTAGGGACAAACCAAAGAAGAATGGAGGCGGAACGTTAGTGGCTAATCACAGCGATACCACAAGCTGATTATTGTAATAGTTCTGCTAAAAGGTGGTCATTAACGGAGGCAAAGAGAGCAGAAGGGCCCAAATTGCATTTTTGTTTTTGTCGCCCGCCATTTTTAATTCCTTCCCGAACCTTCTCTAGTGGACGCCACACAGACTTAAATTTCTGCATGTAAAACCCAACGTAAAGCTTTTCCGCCTTCTAGAATCTTCCTGGTACTAGGATATTCCTCCCTTCATGTACACAGCCCCTTTGTTGTTGAGCCAAAGCCAGTGTTATTACTTTGTTCAAATAATAAGGCGGAGTCAATCCATGAACCAACTGCTTTCAGTTTTTGCAGAAGATGCACGCGATGGCCGGGAAAAATACGAGGAGGAGAATTTGGCGCCAGATGTTCACCAGTGAAAAACCAAACTTAAAGTATCGCAAAAGATGCGCTGTGTCTGTTGAACCTGGGTCTAATTTACAACAGAGAACTGACTGGGAATGAGACTGAACGTAGTGGAAAAACAACACCTGAGAAATGTAAATCAACGCCAACATAAAACTGTGAAAAAAAACCCAAATTCTGTCTGTCTCATTTTGTTCTCTTGGGGTCATGATCATTTATAATAGCCGGAATTATATTTCTTCAAATACACATATCTCCAAGTGTAACCGCGGCAGGGTTAGCTCAGTCGGTAGAGCACTTGACTGCAGAGCGGGAGGTCGTGGGTACGATTTCCGGGGCCGGACCAATACTCAGGGTCTTAAAATAAGAGAGAAATGAATGTACTTCCTTTGCCCTACGATTGGCTCGTATGACCACGTAAGATGGCGAATGCCCAGTTCAAGAGGACCGCGTCAAGACGATACTGTACCCACCCCGCCCCCCGATGCTTGTATCATCGAGTATGCGCATTGACTGTTATGATGATTAGAATACACATGTGTGAACGAGTAAGAAATGGTGCGTGTTAGTGGTGAAATCCTGGTTAAATCCGAATCATCCTTGGTTAAATCCGTAAAGACACAACAGATACGTACCTCCACTTTTAGCCATTTTAAAGCTATAAGAACCTGCCATGGAACGAAACGGGAAAAATCAAATTTGACAAATAGGTAAATTATTTAAATAGCTCCCATCGAAACTGTACTTTTATTTCACTTTCATCCATAAAACTTAGTTTGCACAGTTTTTATCTGATCATTTCCTAATTTGAGAAATTAGAGAAAAAGTCCTTCTTCTGTTCTTTATGCAACAGAAATCAGGCGAAGCCCTGACTATCCCCTCAGTCTAACAGATGCATCAACAAGAAAAAAGGGGGATTGAAATGCCAGGGCAAAATGGCGGGAACTCGCAGTGCGCGCTACTCATACTGCCCCCATTTAAACCTTCGCAGTCCAAGAGGCAAAATGATTTCTGGCGCGCTCAAGGTGGAGCTGTGACTGTTCAGGGGCACCCAACGAGAATATAGTTCAAAACCACTAAAATATAGCATTGTTAAACGTATTCTAGTATTTAAACGGTAGATATAGGCATATTTTTATCCCCTAAAAATGTTTTCTCTGTTCGGATTTCCTAGCTGAAAGTCTAGTGATCCGAAAATTGTAGGGATCAAAACTTACCTATTCGAAAATTTCAAGCAGAAAAAAGGCTCCCGAAAATTCTAGGTGACCTTTTTATGGTAAAAATCCGTTAAAAATAGTCAATTATACCTTTTTTTAGCTGTTCGAAAATCCTAGGAGAGACAGACAAGCAAGGAATTTTACAAAAAATGTTCCGAAAATTCTAGATCTCAAATCGTCTTCCGGACAAATATTTTCCGAAAATAGACGTTGGGTGCCCCTGCCTATTCTTAAGTGAGCACAAAAGAGAATGATGGGACCTTATTCTCTTTTGATGACTGAGTAAGAAGAACGAGTCGAAAATGTCTCTGGCTGCGCTGGGTCTCTGAAGATGACCAGCGTACCAACCTCGTCCCCAGGGCTTTTCCCTTTAAAAATGGGTTGGGCGGAAAACATTTGAACAACCAGTGGTGCCTGGTTTGATGGCCTCATGTAAACATTGTAAGGTTTTGAAACGCGTCTTGTTGCGCTCGATCCTTTTTCAGTCATGATAAGTAGCAATAAAAGTTGGTTTTATTTCTGATTAGCAGAAAAGTGAGGATCCTCGTTTTAAATTGCTTACCTGATGGACGTTCTGTTTTTCATACAAATCTACTGTGACAAAACCATACTCAGCTTGAACACCATATGCGGTCACAAAATCACTAAACCAACCTATATTTTCCATCTGCAAAGAGATTACAAGGTATTTGACTCTTCATTTAACTGAGAGACTCTTGTCAAAATGGAGATAAATCCGGAATGAAATCAAGAAGGAAGGAAAGAGAGAAGGGAAAAAAAGGCGGACGAACGACGTGAAAAACGAAAAAATTTTCTTCAACTTAATTACAAACATGCCTTATAATGAAATTTCCTTGAGACATGAGCGTAATAGATTTAAATACATCGTTACGTTTTTACCTAGTACACGGCTCCAAGTCTGGACAATACAGCCCCTTCTAGAAAAACATGCATTATTTTAAACTGTTTATTGCTGTTGTTGTTATCGTTTTATCCTTCCAGTTTTTTTTTTTCTGAGACTGACTTACCATCTGAAATGGTGACTTCAGTTTGTTGATTTTCCTGATTGCCCCTGGTTGGAGTTTGTTTGCCAACCTTGTAAGAAAAAACCTTTTTCAATCAGATATTGAATCTGATAACAATGATTAGATTTGAAACAAATACTTATTTTTTTTCTTATGCAAATGAAAAGGGCTTTGTTCCCTCCCCCCCCCCCACCCCACCCCAGTGAGGTCTTTGCATGCTCACTGTTAGTTATTTGAAACAAAAAAAATTGAAAGGAAACACTCGCAAACCGTTAGAAGCACGCTAGGTTGAAGTCCTTTTTTTTCGTTACAGAGTTTCTAACTGAGTCAGCCCTTTGTAATTAAATTTACACCGTCACAACGTCTTTATCACTCAACAACCCCGAGAAAGACAAAAGTTCCTTTTTATATACAGTCGACTCTCTCTTAACAGACACCTCTATAAGACGGACACCTCTGTAAAACGGACACCTAGAGTTGGTCCCTGCCTTTCTTTACTCCTTTTATTTGACTCTCTATAAGACGGACACCTCTCTAAGACGGACACTTAGTGCCGGTCCCAAAGGTGTCCGTCTTAGAGAGAGTTGACTGTAGTCTCTACGACATTTTAAAAATTACAAAGACAATAATAAGACCGTACTGGCAAAGAGTTTGGCCGTTCTTCAGTTCTTCGGCAAAATCTGAAGGATCATCTGAAGGTACTGAGACACCAGTAGCTCTCTGAATCCAAGAACAAATTTCCTTTGCAAGTCCTTTGTCCCACTTTCCTGCCATCTAAAAGAAAAACAAACTGTTGTTTGCTGCTGTCAATGCTACAAAAAAGGAGCCAATTTGACCCAAGGAACTAACTCGCGTATATTTGGCTTAGAACTGGAGGGTGAAGTGTAATTGTTTTCAAAGGAAAGTAAAAGCAAGAAAGACGCCATGTTACGGTAAGAGCTATTTTAAAAGCTTACACGCTGGAAGCTTCGTTTTTTCTCTGAAATAGCCAGTTTCCTTGACTTCTTAGAATCTTTTATACGAGCTTCATCCAAGTGTTTTCGCAGTTCAGCTAATGCCTTTAAGTTTTTGAGTTAGCAAACTTCCAGCTTATTCAAGAAAAGGTCCGTGCACTTCTCGGAAGCGGCCGCGTTTATTTGGCGCGAAATTATGATCACGTGATAGTGCCTCAAAACGATCCCAAAGCCACTCGAGTATTTAACAATTATTTCTCGAGCCCGAATGGGCTCTGAGTCAGTAGCCCATAAGGCCGAAGGCAGAATGGGCTACTGACTCAGAGGCCATGAGGGCGAGAGGAATAATTGTTTTAGTAAAATCCAACTAGTTGGTAAAAAATATCGAGAATAAAAAACTTTTAACTAGTTATAGCTAGACTTTAATCGTTTTTTGCCGACAAAAAGCCCGCGCTTTTCGCTACTGGTGGGCTATAACATATGGCCTAGTAGAAGCTCAACCAATCAGAACGCAGCATTGATAATAGACCACTAGTTCGATTTTACTAAAAATCAGCATTAGGCAGAGCACATCCGGCAGATGTTCAGCACATCCGGGACATTATACATTACAATACCAACAGCGAATGCAGGTGATGTCACGTCACACCTAAAATTGCCGAGGACGACCCTGGGGCTATTTTTGATTGAGTCGACGTAAGATCTTTCATCCTTTAGAGTTTGATTTTTCGTAGAGGACGCGATCATGTCAGATTTCCGAAAAAGTTTCGGAGATTTACGAAGTTTTCATAATTCAGGGCTTTCTCATCCAAAATCGGGCATTTCGAGAAACGGACTCTTCTTTTCTCTCTCTGGTTCGAGTTTATCAATTATTTTGTATATTTTCCGACAAAAGTTTTAGTTGAAGTTGTAATATACCTCCAATTGTTCCACCAGGAGTAAGAAATTGATCCGTAGGCCACGAGATCCGGAATTGAATTTCGATCAGCAGGTGCCTAACTCACATCTAAGGCGTATATACGGTCGAGTTGACAGGTATAAATACAACAGTTCAAAACTCCCGTTGAACTAAAACTGACTTTCCACTCCCAATCAAACAATCAACGTGGTTTAAGCCTGAGTTTTCGGGCTGCTTGATAATTCGAACCAAATTACATTCCCCCGAGGAGTTCAAAGAATCGTCATTCCACTACTCAGTATTAGACAAATAATCATTTGCAACAGCTACTCTAGTGGATTTCACTTCCATTCCTGTAGCCTATAAACTTAGTACGCTCTTTTCAAGTGACTTACAGGTCGAAAGCAAATTCTCTTAACTTAATGTGCTAATACGTCGGGTTTTTTATGAAGTGTTGGGAATTGTGACCAAATTATCAGCTGACAAACCTCGTGCTCGGTTCCAATTTAGTCTGTTACTGAAAATTCATGCAAGAGATGTGAAGGTTACCTTTTTAAGCCAGCTCGTTTTCCTGTAGGAGTTGGTGAAGAAGCTAACTTAAGCGTGTCACTGTGAACGGACGCGTAAATAGAAATCGTCTCGCTTTGTTTAGTAGTGTTATCCAAAGCTATCGAATTCAAACACACTACGCAATTTGCATCGTATTGTCCAAGTAAAACACTCAAAAGTGAAAGGTTAATTTGCATAACAATGTAGAACCTTTCAGCTAAGAAAAGGTAGATATGGCCTTTATACTTGGAGCCAATCAGAACAACTTGCAACAAAAACTATAATTATTACTTGTTAATAGGGGCCTATTAATTTACTTAATTGCATACCTCTGAGATTCCTACATAAGTTCAGTAACATCTGTAAACCTGAAGAAGGCTGGTATGACCAGCCGAAATATTGTTATGAAAAAACAATACACGTAGTTCTGAATCAGCTTTGCAGCAGTCTTTGGTCTTCTCGTTTTTGATACATAAAGGTATTTTAATATTTTAAAAAAAACTGCAGTGAACTGGAGGCGGAGAACTGGTTCTAAGGCGGCGTCCACACGAATCTGAATATTTCCTAACACGGCATTTTTTTTTTACACAAATTGGCCTTCCGTCCGCAAAAAACCAGTGAAACTCAACGAAACCACATCTTGAAACCGCTCTCCAGATTGATTTAAGGCCCCGTCGACACGAATCCAGGTAAAAATATATCTGGATTCAAAAATCTCCACATTAATGCAGACAGGGCCCGTAAGAAGTTTCGCTGCATTGCACTTCAATCGTCGTAGTCTGCACAGAGTCACCTTTCGCCAGTCCTAGTGCAAGTCCCCCGCGGCTGGCTACAAACAGGGACTAGAAGGCATCTGCGTGTGATTTATAGCCCGCTGCGTGGCAACCGTTTCCAATATTCCTCTTTTTTGCTCTTGTCCCAACTTTCTAGACGAACTCGAGCGGAAACGCTTGCTAGCAGGCTATGTGATTTATTTACCATTCTTTTTCTCAGCTTCTCCCACGGGAAAATTTTCCAGGTGAATGTGACTTTTGAGAAGTTAGTTCTGTTCCAAAATCGTTATTTCCTATAATTTTTTACTTTTAACTTTTTCTCTTAAGTTCTTAAAATTTTTGCCCGAAAATGACCTGAAGATTGGCCATGCCACGGGGTTTGCTAGAGTGTGTTTCTTGCTGAGTTCGGTCTAATCTATACACTTTCTCTCTGACACCGATCTGCTTACAAGCTGATCCCTGGGAACAAATAGATCATATTTTTAAGCTTGTCTAAAACTGTTTTGCGTTGTTTCCAAGAAACAGCCACAACATAGAGTGTTTTTGCGCTCGCTTCGGCAGTAAATGTTGGCGGGGTCTGAGATGTGACTCATTTGCCTAGGGGCGGGAAGGGGGGCATGCCATACTGATAAGTCCTGAGAAGGACGAAATTAAACAGCTGTCCATGGCGGCATGCGTAAGGTTATTGCTCATAGTCACGAGCTGAGGAATTTGGAAGTGTGTTCCTCTAGTACTCAGCATATTATGAGATGTCTTATCAAAAACATGAAATCTCAAAAATTATTTATAAACATCTCACGACTAAAACAAAAAGAAATTAAGTTTATCCACCAAAAAGATACAGTCGAGCCCCGCTTTACGGACACCCGCTTATACAGACACCTGGTTATCACGGATAGCCCTCGGAAAAGTAAGCCCTCACATTTTCTCTAAATTCAACCCGCTTAATACGTACCCACCGTGATGTGGACACTTTTTATACCCCCACCCTCACCGTCTATATTTACGGGGTTTGACTGTACGACGTTTTAAAATTTGAAATTCCCGTCATTTTGTAAAACTAAGGCTCGCCAACCCTTCATCCTCTCTTGTCAAAAAACAACCTTGATTAAAACTACTTTATACACATTTCGTGGTCTGCATGTTTAGAGAGACACAGACTTTCTACAGCTAGTGGCCCTACCAGATCTTTCGTGCAGGGCGATCGCCACCTCAGGTCAAGTTTATAATTGGATAACTCTCCTTGACTTATCAAAGTCTGCCATATGGACAATTCTATAATCCGTCTAGCTGCTTCAGTATGCAAAGCCGATTACGCGAGCCGGGGGGGTACTCCCTTGTATAAGCCGTATTGGTATGTGCCACCCCAAAAGGTATGGTTTTTGTGTCCATTTCGGTCTGAAAACAGGTGGAGAATTTGCCCATTTTGGACAGGAATCGGATTAAGGTTTTTGGAGGGAACTATGGGACTGCGCGAACGTATTTGTCGTTCAAAATGAAAATAAGAACGAAAGAGTAATATGCGAATTTAACATGGATTAGGAAATCTGTATGCTGGCCATTCGACGGCCATGTTTTAATCTAACAATGATTACATTATTTCTGCCAATGTAAACGTGAAGCCAGGTCTGAAAACGGATGTGGAAAATGACATTTTTTTTATCTGAAATAGGGTGAGGATTTGAAGAACCGGGAGGCACGAGCCCACGAAGAATTCCCGGGAGTACCCCCGGGTTATGCCATAAAGCGAATTCATGAAATTGTATAGTAAAACTGGAGTAAAAATGTGGCCTTTTAACTACATGAAGTCTTTCAACAAAAGTAAAAGAATCTATATTTCAGTATGCAGAAGTGAGACGACTTTAAAAACCACCAAGTGGTAGACTTATTGGGTAGAGATGTGTAAGATTGGCAGGAAACGCGGAATCAGTTGTGGCTATTACGTCAAACCGTTTGTATCACCATTGCCTGGAGTCAATATCACTCACTTTCAATCAATATTTATTAAACTATATCGTCTGTTTATAAACATTGTATAAACGAATCAAATAAAACAAGCCATTCTATGATGCAAATAAGGTTTCACAAATATATTGAAGAGACGTCTTTTTTGGGACCTTTATCCTTATTTTGCCGGCTTCAATTCATGACTTTTAAGTACACTTAAAGAATTAGATGTAAATCCATGTAACATCCAGTCTGTATCTAGACAATGCAAAGTACCTTCCATGATACCGATCGCGCGGAATAATCACAAAGCACGACTCTGTACGGAACCCGAACATTGAAGAATGTCGCAAAAACGCGAAAACATCGAAAAGAGCGAAGTCGAAATCTCATAAAACACCCGCATAAAATGTTTTCGCAGATGGCGTAAGTTATCCTTAGCTTTGAGGGCCATTTTTTCTTGAGCAGCAATGCTGATCAATGTAAGTGTTGTTGCTGTAAATTGCATACATTAGAGTAAACCTTATTTTCTTATCATTTGATTGTATTTCAGGGCGACTGATGTTATGAACTTTTCAGCAGATATTATCCATAACACTCAGCTGGTCATCTGCGCAAATCATTCTTGCACAAATACTAAGATTTCCAAAGCCCATTGACAAACACAATATTTAACGTCTACATGCTGTGATCATATTCATACAGATTTTTAAATTTAATAGGACACAATAAGCCGACGAACTAAAGCATCATTTTTAGTGCACGTGACGACCTTGATAACGTTCTTGGCACAGGAGTGGATGGAAGAGTTAGCAGGTCCACATCTGTTGTTATCTAACCTCTTATAAGCAATTTATTTTTATCAATTTTAGCATGCTTGGGAATTGGGTAGATTTTTAAAACGGAAATTTCTTCTGTTACCTTCATTTCGCAGCCGGGAGAAGACGGGTGATACGGTCGATAAGCCATTTCTTTTGTCGAGTTTCAGCCGAAGAACCTCGAGTCGTGACAGACAGCTACAGACGTCGTTCTATGCTTGTTGCGACGAGACAACAGTTTACTTTCACGAGGTTAAGGGCGTACGTCATACCTTTGTCACGCTTGTCTAACCATTCCACAAACAAGAACGAAATTAGACAAACATTTAACATCACACTAATTGATGGTGTTTATTTAACCTTTGAAGATCGAATAATAGAATTGGGAATTTAATTGATCAGTCAAAGCCAAGAGCCCAATAAAATTTTCCAATTATTAGTACTTTTAATGCTTTAGAAAGAAATGTACTGTAAGTTTGGTTTGCTTTCAACCTGTTAGTTCTCTATTGCTTCCAGCGACTGTTGTGAACACACTTGGAATACTACTACACCTAAAACCTGTTTTGGAAGACTTTCGCCAATGAATGCTTAGGATCAATCGTGTTCGTAAAGTAACGGTTACCATGCTACTACGGCGTCTGGGTGAGACTTGTAACCTAGCCTGTACACAGATTTTGTTGTAAAGTCGAACCTCCATGTGCGACCACCTCCCATAACAACCATAAGCGACCGTCTATCCAAAACACCAAAATTTTCGGAGTCAAAGCCTTACAGTTGGAGTCTCTAGTAAACGATCACCTCCTGTAAGCGACCGCGATCACTTTTTGGGCCTGACGCGTAATTATTTTCCATTGTTTTTAACCTCTTGCAAGCGACCACTGACGCATTCTCTGATCTCTATGTTCGCTGTGTGCACTATGCTAGTTAGAATATACGAAGAACTTTCGTGACAACATGGAACTACACATCTGGTAACTGGTCGCTTAAAGGAAGTTCGACTGTGTTTTTGTTTTCGTTCTTTTCTGAAAACAAGCGCGCGAGAAAGAAAAATAAAGAACTATTTTCTTCTCCCCCACCACTACCCTCGTGCGCTGGGGGTCAATAAACCCCACGCAGTTTATATTTTATCACGCGCACTCGACAGAGCTTGAAGAGAAAATAGAGGGTCTGTGAACAGGCTACTTGTAACGGGAATGGCTAAAACAGGTTTTTGTTGTGGTATTCAAGAGACGTGAGTCAGCAGAATAAGCTCCCCCCCTCCCTCCCCCGCCTCCCCTCCCAAAAAAGGCCGTAGTTTTGAAAGACCTCTTCTTTTACGAGTCAGGAGGGGTTGGTTAAGGTAGGACATTATGTGACATTATTATATCCTCTCTTGACTTGATGATCTAATATCATTTTACAACATCTAACTCCTTGGGTGCGGGGTGTGGTATCCTTTTTAAGCCCTTACCCATTACAGATCTGGTCCCAACAACTGATAAAACTCTGTTGTCCAGAGAGCACAGAACTCTTTTTCAACCCACCCGAACGACTGTATAAAGTGTCCAATTCAAATCAAAAGGGGTTAATAGCCAATTATGACGCCTCATGTAGGGAAATGCTTCCCTGGCATACCTTTAATTGGACTCTAACGGCAAGAGGAAAATGTTCTACGAATCAAATGCAGTTCTTTCTGTAACAAAAAGAAAGTTTATTGTCATAAAAACTACAACTACATTGTAAGACGACTATATTTGCAAGCCATTTACTAAACTAAGGGTCAACATTATTGCGCTTACAGTACATTTTCCTATTGTACTAGCTTCTGGCTTTGACATATCCCCTTCGTCAAAGAAACATTTCTCCTTGTTTTATTCTTTATTTGTAGGCATCTACTCCAGCCACCTGCCTTGCGCGACCAAAGTGTTCTCCAGCTTGCGAAGCTAACTTGTTGGTTCCCATCTGAAGGCCTATGTGTTTTTTCCCCTCGCACAGTTGCTCCTCTGTAAAGTTTCTTTTATTCTCCTCGGCAATCTTTGGACCCAAGCAGGGGCCACTAAAGCCTTTGCTTTGTGCCTGCAAACAGTTGCATCCAGTCATTTAAACTTAAGAATCGGTTTAAGAAAAATTGGACCTCCAGTTGGTTTTTAAAAGAGATAAATACATTCCTAGTCTAAATTATATATTTTCATGAAACTGTTCGTGATAAACGCAGTGGTAATTAGGAGAAAGTGTAAATAGCGCACAAGTGTCATGTTTCAAAAATATTTATCAATGTGTATCGAGCACAAAAAAACAATAACACAAATATACTTATTGGGAACAACATGTTGTTGTACCTACGTTGTGAACGTTCAGCTTGTTGCCAAGGAAAGGCAGTAAGATTTATAAAAATTGGTCTGAGTATTGACCTGAAGTACTCGATCGCAACATCCGGCTCCGGGCTCCGCTCCGCAGTAAGGGAAAAGGCAAAAAAGGGACTGGTCCCAGGCTACAATTAAGCTAACCCTGTGGTTAGAATACCTAATGGGGCTTCGCTTCAATGGCCACACTACGTGGCCTGTCACGCAGACGTTCTTTGGGTGGCAAAGGGGTTTTCCGTGACGCGTGATGTGTGATCGGGCCCAAATTAGCCTCGTGAGAAGTGATTTGGCCTAGCAGGGTGATGCGTGATTTACTATTTTCACAACGCGTGACGCGTGATTTTCCTTTGAAATTTCCGTGATGGTTAATGTCATTTGAAGCAAGAAGCAGAGACTGATTAATAATAGATAGTTATGACACCAACTTCTTGCCCTCATTCCTCGACCTCGACCTGATTTCCTCAGATCAAATGATAATAGGGTACTTGTCAATATTTTATTTTATTTTTCCGAGATGCGTGATAGCTTTAAAAAAAAAAGCGGCGTGATGCGCCGATAGGTACCCCCCCTTTGCCACCCTGTCCTTATAAGGGTCCGCCAAGCGTTCCTGCCCCGCGAACTTTACACACTATGGGCTTAGTCTGCGAAATTAAAATGATTTACCTCTCAATTTAAAGGCTAACAAAACGGACATTCTTGTATAAAGTGGAAATCACTGAAGACTCGAGGGCATTCAGTCGGGCGGGAAGAAACGGGACGACGACTGAGTCCCAGAGGATGGAAACATGGCAACTATACTCACGATAGTCTCACGACAATCTCCGTTTTAACCTCAGTCGAAAACATGGCTTTAGATACTTCTGAAGTTGTGTGACTGATTCTTCCCTTAATTTGTTTCTAAGTTCCCGCTAAGACATGCTTGAAGACTAAGTACTAGAAAAAACGTTATTCAGTCGTAACAGTACAAAGCACTTCTGCCATATGATCGGTATTGAATTGGATGAAGATGAACAGTGAATGAAGCATGTTATGAGCGCTTGTATAGGTTTTCGTAAACGTCCACCTATCCCATGTGTGGGTGCTTACATAAAAATTCCCAGAAGTGGCTGGCTCCACTTACGGAACCTTTTTCTCCTACCCGAGAGTGTCCGCTTACGGAGACTCTCGAACCACCGGATAGAATAGGGAGACAGAGGGAGAAAGTGGACATTCCTGAGTAGTGGCTTAGACCAAGTTTTCAGTTAAATCGTCTCCATAACAGTTAAGAAACGAAGCAAGACAAGTTTTATAGCGTCAAGACCGCCTCACTTCCGGTTGAAGTGCATCGGCCAAAAACGCCTGAAATACTTACTGTGCTTCCTAGCTGGCACAAGCAATTAACAACCTGAAATGAAAAAAACCAAAAACAACAAAAGATAAGGCTGGAATTCCTCACTCCAGAAACTATTAGAAGAATGGGTTGAAGCATTCGGCCCAACGATCTCTGGGATAGTTTGGGTTGACAAGCGTTACTTGTGATTGGTTAATGGTTGCCTTGGATACCATCGACCAATCATAAGTAACACTTGTCCGCCCCTGCCCCGAAATCTTGTACGCATGCCCCTTATAGTTTCCGCAATGGGGAATTAAATCTTTTCCCCAACGGTGCGCCTACTGATTGGCTTTCTTGAGATCCCATGACATCTAATTCTGGCCTTGATAGGTGGGTTACGAACTATTAAAACTCATACTTGGCTCAGAGTCTGAGGGTTCAAAACAAAAGAAATCGCATTTCGATTCAGGGATTCATAATTCATTTCTTTTGTTTTATACTCCTCAGCCGCGAGCCAAGTACGAATTTTGATAATTCCAAACTGATCGTATTGGACTACCGTCAAACGAGGGAAATATAAAATACATAAGCATTGTACTTAGTTGTCATTTTCACTTCTCAAAACTTAAACTACAAATACACTGTCGATTTACTAACCTTTGTTGAAAGTTTACTAAATGAAAGGTATCGAAAGTTAATAAAATGTTCATTCGCTAAAATAATTTTACCCATGCAGGTAGCGCTTTCAGGAAAAAAGAAATTGATTTCTTTCATGGGGAAAAAATAGAAAGTATCTACCTTAAGGTGGCTTGATTGGATTTTTTTGGGGGGGATACCTCCCAAGTTTGAGCATTAACTACGTCGGCATGAGTAAAGATATGGAAAAAAGGTTACCACAACAGTATTATATAAAGAGGAAAATTTCTTATGATCTGGGTTTTATTGAAATCGGAGTTGCCATAGCAACGTAATGACGGCATTACGTTTTTTATTTATCTTTGAGTTTCTCTGTACCAGGAGTTTTTTTAAGAAATCGCTTAAAGGAGTATGTACCTGCCATAATTGCCTCAATTATGGCAAAGTTTGAACAAATTCTATGAGAGTGTTTTCGAAATATTTTGGAACGAAGTTTTAAGAATCATAAAAACAGTGAAATAGCATGCTATCCACAAATTAGCTAATATTTTAAGAAAATGATAAGCTTTGGATAAGGTTGCACATGCATAGCAGGTGTTCACATGGGAGCCTGAGTAAACTGTCCACAGCCTTTCCGTCTGTTCTATTTTTTACGTGCAAACCGGAAAGAACGCTACAATGCAGAGCCAGCCTGGTGTAAGACAACCACCTTGCTCTTCGCTTTGATATTCGCGTCAGTTCGCGAGTTTACCAAACAGAAGTCAGAAGTAGACAGGAGAAAATTGAGAGCTGCAAGCAGTGTAGGCGCTAAAGTTGGGGCGAGATGTCCACTCTTAAATCAGACATCATTCTCTTACTGAAAGACGGCCCATCCTTGTTAATGGTGCATTTAGCAGACACTCGTCTTAATAAAGAGAAAATATACTTTCCCTCAAGAATTCAAACTCACCGACATAACATTTTGTTTCTGGTACAGGTAAGCAGTGGTAAATCGGTCCTTCACGCCATAAGCCTCGGCGAACTTCAAGAACTTCTCAATATTTTCTTTCTGTTAATAAAAAGTAAAGTATACTGACTTTTTTATGATAATTAATATACAGTACAATATCTCACACGTTTTTCTTATTATTTACTCTCTGAAAATTCCGAACTTTTTTCCGTTACATTATTTGTGAAAAATAAATTCTAGTTTTTCAATATCCTACGTTTTTAATTTTTATAGACGATATTCACGCTTCCCGTCAGCTTTGCACTTCTTAAGAGAGAACCTCCCTGTACTTCTACTTGAGAGCAACCACCATCCCCCGGGAATTTCCCACACTCAAAACCGACATTAAAAAATTGCTTCAAGCTCTGGTTGCTCTCGATTTTTGTTTTTTGATTTTTTTAACTTTGCTTGTCTTCTTTAACACCAGTCTGTAAACTTCTCTGAGCGCAAGGATGATTGTTTGCAACGAAATAGTTTCTAACCTCTTTATTTGTTCTCATAGCAGCGTTTGTGACCTTTTTAGTGTCGTTCATCTTCACCGCTCCAGGCTGCAGCTTGTTGGCAAGTCTGAAAAGAAAGAAAGAATGGTTCATGGTAGGATTTCATTCAACAAGCCTCCTCTCGCGTTCATACTAACAATAAAAAAAGGTTTAATTCTCTTCTGCAGCATAATAAAGAGTATCACAGGCAAGTACTGCTCAGTAGCTTTTATTTGAATGGTCACATTGAAGAATCGATTTTATTAAAGAATAGATAGTTAGATCCAACCTCGCCCCTAGGCTCCTCTCCATCTCGTCTGCCAGACCATAGGGGGATAGGGCGAGTAGGAGAGGACCCTGGGAAGGAGACTGAGCCGAGATCCACTTTGTAAAGCTCAATAAACAGTACCATTGGATTTATATGGAAAATGCTGTTTATTAATGATGATCAAGGGACATTCAAATGATGTTATAACCTTATCTTCTTCACTGCGTCACAAATTTGAGAATCATTTCACGACGTATTTCCGGTCGTCTCCTCTCTCCACCAGAAAAGTAATTTTTAAGCTGGAGAGAAGCGACGACCTGAAATTCGTCTGCGTTCGCAGACTACAGAATGTCGTACTTGCAAAGAATTTCACCGTCCATGAGACCATCGGCAAAACCACTTCCAGGAGAGTCAGTGTCTTCTGCTCCCCATTCCACTGGTTCTTCCAACACATCTTCGATCCAGCGTCTCACGTCCTCCTCAACTCTTTTGTTGTAATTGGCATTAATCTGATAACAAAGAAACCGTCGGAATGAAGGTTTATTCCCTCGATCTACGAAATATTGTATCGGCCCTCTTCTTCTTATTGCTCTGCACCCCACTCATTCGTGATGTTAAACGGGTCTTTGATGGGGAGGTCTGGTTAAAAGTATTTTGTTTCGTTTAGTTCCGCCCCTTTTTTTCATTCAATCGCAAAATGACTCAATTACTTTGGAGTCTTTGGAGTTCAATAATTTTTGGAGAATTTTTTTGTGATTTTTCGAATGCTTTAATGTATAAAAATTGTAGGGGGGTTGGGGGGTATTTAAAATTTTGGAAAAGGGAAAAATTTTGGATTTGGGGAGTAGTTAATATGAAGTGAATAATTAGTAGATCAATACCACCACGGATAGATGAATAGTCCACCACCACAACAAGGTGCCTCTGAGCCTATTAGGGGACTAACTGGCGTGCATACCTTGTCTACCGCTAATTTATTTCCTTCCCAAATCAATATCATTTCCCCAATGACAACCACACTTCCCCCATTAGCAAGTTCATATGCTAATTACATTATTTATTACGAGTTTGGCTCCAAAAGCGAGTAAGATGAATCGAATCCTGTTTTCTCAATGGCTACCCGATCGGGCAAGATTGGGATATCCCGCTTCCTCCCGCAAGAAAACATTTTTGTTTTTGCTATGTAATTAATCCCCCGGGGGTGGGGGGTAGTTTAGGAATTTTTGAGTGGGGATGTGCCGCTGGCATGGGACCCTGGAACCCTTAGCCTATACCAGAGCTAGTTCAAGTGAATTTTCCTTCCTTATACTAGACTAAACTCCCCAAATCCCCCTATCCTAGAGTAGATGTTTTCCAGAAACTACTGAGGTCTCTAGCAAAGTCCAGCCAAAACAAAACCGATTTGATTTTCACTTTTTATATGTTTGAGTGGCAATTCCCGGTTTCCCTAGAGTAGACTAAAATTTTCAACCAATTAATCAATTTTCTGGAAAATGATACGCTACTCTAGACCCAAACTCTCTCCTCTCCGATTTATATACTCCATCCCAGGGTAAAATGCTTGAAAACCATACCCTTCACAGCGGCACATACCTATATAGCCCATATATGGTAGTATGCCCCACCTCCGGGAATCAATCCTTCATCGACCAAGCTTGTTCGGTCATGATGGCTGAAGATTGCTCTCGTATGCCTAAGCTTTGATGGCCTTTGACAGTTTATCGTTGACGTTGTATTCTTATTCACTTTCCCTTTTTGCAACTTCGTCCAAGGGGTCTTCTTGTTTTCCAATATGGCGGCGGCGTATTGGAAAACGAGAAGACCCTGGGGACGAGATTGCCCTTTTATTCAATTTCCATTTTCCTATACTCCATTTCTTTCAGTTCGAGCGGGCTGTCGCGTTGCAGTTTTGCGTTGGGCTTTCGCAAAACAGTCGCTCCTTAGTTATAGCTCACTCACAGGCGGTTACTACGTCTCGCTCCAATATTTACGTTTTTAATAAAAGGTTACCCACAACCTGCTCCGTAGGTGGCCTTGAAAGTTTTCAAAACAAACTTCAAGGTTATTGTTTCCATTTTTATCAAATATGCGAATGTAAAAATTTCCTTGAGTTGGACTTTCTCTGGGCATTTTGTCAACAGTGTTTGACACTAAAAGTTTCTTAACAATTCAAGTAACAATTTCACTTGGCTCGTCTTTGGGCAGTACTTTGTTGCATTTTTCCCTGATGTTAATACCGTTTGGCTTACAATACGCCAATTATTTTCACAAGAGCCTATTGTTTCCTCTGAGTTAAATATTTATCCTACTTCGAACTTTAAAAGACTTCTCTTGATATCGAGCCGGGAACTGACTCAGTTGGAAAAGGCAGAGAACGATTTCGCGAGTTTTGGTGAATACTCGAATGTATACTTTCTTGTTTGTCACTATATATTTCGCCACCAGCTGTTGCGCAAGCCCGAATGGGATCCTTAATCTCTGTGTACGGACATCTCTTTGGAAGATCGATCTCAGTGCCTCTTATGCACAGTAGGAAGGCTTAGCTACCCTAACCGTTTTGGCTAGATGTGCTGAAAACCTCAAAGTTAGACCGTAATCTAAGAATGAAAACAATGCTTTATTTAAGATCAACTCATGGAAACAGACACATCTCGAAACTCCCATGCAAGAGAGTCCAGGGATAGTTGAATATGAAATCATTTAGAGGCTAGACTTCATCTTGGTAAAACATTTACTGTGAATATTATCAGTATTTAATCAGTTTTCAGTGAGGTTTGCCACGTCTTTGAAGATAACAACGGCGATGAAGGGACAGCTCATCAAACGGAACATGCATCAGACATGTAATCGCGAAAAAAATAGCTTTCTCTTTGAAGTTCGCTTGAAATGGCGACAAAACTGAAACTGTAACTGTATGGTACAAATTCAGTTATTACAAGATCGTTCGGTGGCAAGTTTTTCTCGAAATCTGTGTAAATCTTGAGCTGCATGATCTCTTGGAAATTAATTACAAATTCTAGGTATTAAATGGGACAAAAATTGCTTTCTAGATTTAACGTTACCTTTCGCTGCACTTCTGCAGATAAGCCATACCCTCTGGCTTTATTTTCCGCCATGTTTCTGGTATAACTGTAGTTGGTTTCCTTCAAGTGTCTTTTTCAGGTCCTCACTTGAATTCGAAGCAGAAAGCACAGATCCAAATGCAAAGAATGGGCAAATTGTCAAAGATTTAATCAAGTTTATTCCGCCACGCTTGATACACACGCATGCAACCGGCTGAAACTGAAAAGTCTGTTTTCTCATGTTCAGTGAAAACGGTTTGTAAGCAATCCTGTTCTCCTGTTATTTCAGTAGATAATCACTAGCGATATACGCTATAGCAATTTTTTATAGATATGTTGTGATTCTATAAGGAAAAAAATTTTCACATTTATGCCAGATCGAGAAATTTTACTTTGGCGTTACAATTTTGGTCCTTATATGGAAAGCGGAGATAAACGTTTTCGCTTAGTTAACCTTTATGAATGACTGACAAGACAAATGAGACGAGTTTTCCGAATTTTTTGTAAGTGAAAGCTTCAAGTAAACAAATACGTGCCGAAAAGGTTAATCATTTCTCTACTGATCATGAATCAAAGACAGCATGCAAGCTTGTTCTCCGTCGCAGACCCCAGTCTCAGGGCCGGGGGAAACTCACAAAACGTTCTGCTCCGCAGGGAAGGGTAGGGGGGGGGACTCTGGGAACGAGGTTGCCGAGTTATAGGCCCATCAATAGGCAACCTCGTCCCCAAGGCGGTTTTTCCCGGAGAAAAGCGCGCTGGGAACGAGGTTGCCCAGTTGCAGGCCCGTTCCCTTATAAACAAAAAAACACATCCGATTATAAGCCTCCCCCCCCCGGATAAAGGCCCCCTCCAAAAGTAGTGAAATGAATTCGATTTATCATGGAGTTTTGATGCTTAATTATTATTAAGACGTATTTTGTTCAGTACTGCTGCAGCTCGTTTCGAGGGGCTTTTTCTGTTCCGGTTATAAGCCCCCTCGGAGATAAGCCCCCCCCCCCCCCCCCCCCCCCTAGTTTACGGTCGTCTTTTATGGGTCAAGTAAATCACCCTAGAGCGAAATCTTGATACTGGGATTTAGGCTGGTCACCGTTCGTGTCATCAATTTAACAAACAACAGGACTAGGGTTTCACAACCAGTCGTCATTAGTTCATCCACTGCTGGTAACTGCCTGGTACAAAGCTTGCTCTCTCGGGTTACTGAAGAGCGGGGGGAGGGGGAGATCTTCACAAACACAAATTTTATTGTTCCTCTCTCGATGTGTAACTATTTCTAGGTGTAGGGTTTAAAAACCATTAGTAGTAAGAATTAGAGATCTGAGATCTGAATTGGGATCTATATTACCATTCATACCCTGATTCATCATTGTTTGACAGTTAGAACTTGTCTGCCATGAAAACGTGCAGTTCTGTCGGTGCACTACCGTTTACTGTGTTTACTCCAACTCTGGCCATGTAGAAGACTTGATCCACTCATCGCCGACGTATTGGCCATTGACTGGAAAAACTTTGCTCTGCATTCGTAATTCCGTTACACTAGACTTGTTGCTCTCTTGTGCGATTTCGGTGCACTCATCCCTTTCTAAAGGAGATCTGGAGAGCAATCGACAAACCACAGTCCTGTGATGAGCTGCAATTTAAACTCGAGAGTCTCAGAAATAAGGAAAAATTTTGTCTAGTTTGGAATATGTTTTACAGAAATGCAGCTGATGAACAGACTATTATAGATACTCAGGAGGTTACCACCCCTCAAAAAAGTACACTATCCCCCCCCCATCCCGCCACCTCCAAGAGTTTGCCACAAGCCTTATCGGTAGTATCTTTGACATCTTAGAGTGGTGAGGAACTGGGGAATCGTAATTCAATCGCCAGAAACAACTTCAGAGAAAAAAAGAGAACAGAATTAATGTTAATGGCGACGCAAAGAAAGGTAAGCTATATTTTAAAATTCCTACACTGAAGATTAAGCTTTCAAAATCCGTCGTTTCTTGTCTAGTCAACTAATATCATGCATTGTTAAACAAACGGGTGGTGAGATGCAATAACCTATAGTCGCTGAAGCAGGACGATCTAAACCATTCCGCAGAAAGGCTCTTGGAAGGAAGAGCCAGAGGTTGGGCCGGGCAGAATCAAACTTTCTAATTGATGTTTTGGCCTATTTCAAGCTATTTCGTTTCTTCCTTGGGTGTCGAATACCATGAACAGGCTATATGAACGTTAACTAACTCGTTGCAATTGTATAACCTGACTTCAGAGGCGGTTCTTTGTGTTGCAGGTTGTAAAGTACACCATTGCAGTTCTCTTAATAACTGGCTTATTGGTTGTGGAAAGCTCGCTTCATAAAAACGCACCCAAGGTATCGCCACACAGTAATTTTTAGTGACTACATTAAATGGAGTAAAAAGTTTTAGGTATAGGATAACCCCTTTTGGGGGGTTACTTTAACTGCGGTCCTCGATATTAACTCCAAATCTGGAGTGATTTTTACTCCTGAAAACGAGTTCTTTAAACTCCTCTTGGATAGAATAACTCTACGGTAAGGAGTTAAATTAACCCCACTGGAGGAATTATTATAACTCCTTGAAAATTACGTATACTGTGCATAATTCGTACTGTATTTTTAAAATTGAATGCAAACACAAACTTCGCCTGCTGAAGCCGAATTTTTTTTGCTTGTCTCAGTGTTTAATTGTTTTCAATCTATGCTTTTGTTTGAGCAAGTTCAAAGCTTAAGTCATGAAGTTTTAGTTTTTTTTTTTACCCGGACGCAGGGTGTTGGCCCTGGCGTTGAATGGGAGGAAATCTATTATTTTTAATATTTCAAAATATAAATGGAGAGTAGTTCATTGTAGCAAGTGGACTGTCCATACAATAACGAATGTTGTAGCCGCACCTTAGCCTACGAGTAGTCCCCATTTTTCCTCAGGGATGTAGAGCGAGCGAAACGCGAGCGCGCGTGAAAGTCACCCCAAGCGAGAAAGGCGAGAGGAGACGGTGAGAGAGAAACATGGACGTCCCTCATTTTTCTCTCTCCGCACCGCGTCTCGCCTTTCTCGCGTGAGGTGATTTTCACGCGCGCTCGCGTTTCACTCGCTATACCATCCCTGAGGAAAAATGGGGACTACTCGTAGTCTAGCCGCACCGTCACTCTGGTTTTGACGAAAAAGATGATTGAAGAACTTTGTAAAATTCTTTTATCGAACCTTTTCAGGGGGAAAGTGAAGCTAAACTCGAACAAAACGCCCGCCACTGGATAGATGCGCTTCTCGACAGAGTCGACCTCAAGCACTTAAAAGATGAAGAAAATTTGCAGTTGAAGAGACGAATACAAGAAATCCTTACAAAACGAATTTAAAACTGGATTGACTTAGAAGGTTTTGAGAAGCGAAGGAGATCGAAAAAAAAATTGTGACAGACAAAAAAGAGCTAGTGTATACAAGGACAAAAGAAATCGTCGGTATACTAGGAACGAAGGACCGCCAGCAGATCAGAAAAAAAAAAATTAAAATAGTCAAAGCACGAAGAACCTTGTTGTTATTATAATAGTTCTTCGGGAAACGGCGTCACTACAGCAGTGAAAAAGCAAGCATATATAATAGCTCCCTGCGCCTAGCCTGTGGGCAGACGTCTCCAATTTCACAAAGGGAAAAATAGTGCATGTTTGCACGCAGGCTACCTTGCGCCGAACTTTGAATGAGAGCAGCCGACTGGCGGGGGACAAGTCGGCGCCGAGTCAATTGTACTGCGAACCGATGAGAAACTGCGCGTAAGATATGGATACCTCCTCCCCCCGCCCACTCGCCTCAGTTAACAGTGCATTCGCTTGTTTTCAGTCTTACAGTGCGCATGCACAAGGCATAAACTTTCAAAAGTGAACTTTGACGGCCAAATAAGCGTGCCAAGGCCAATCTTGCCGAAGTTCAGTGGCTGACACTCAGCTGTCATTTGAGAATACCTGGAGATTTCATGCGAGTCCTTGCACAATAGATGTCTGAGAATTTCTTTCTTAAATTTAAAATGTTTTTAATGAGGAAAAATTGGGGGTGGTGTTTGTTTAAAATTAAGGGAAGGGGATGACGTTGATTAAAGATTAAAATTAACATGAGTAATCAATAGAGAAATGCCAAACAGTCCACCATCAGGTATTATAATCGGAGATCCAAGGGCAGCTGGTAGGGACTACCAGATTTGCACAGGAGAAGTTTACAAAATATGGTATCGCCCATGAAAATCCGATAGTCCGGATAAGCTGGCTTTGGGTCCCCGAGGGTGGGTGTCCCTGGGCTGCCTCATCCCCAGGCTTTCACAGGGCGGAGCGGTGATTAAGAGCGGTGAGCGGGGAATTTTGAAAGCGGGGTATTGGATACGAGCGTGGTATGATGGAACCTAACGCAGATATCCTGAGTAGAAAAGGTTTTTCCTCGCGTGCTGCGAGATTCCTTAGGGGCCGACACGTCTTCGGCCTAAAAGCCGAAGCCTCGAGGGAAAGGGGGAAATTTTTCTCCCATTGTTGCCTTCACTCACGTCGTGTCCACTTTAATAGCGAGGCAAAGCACTAAGATTCGTCGAGGACTATCTGGTTTATGTGCAGATAATCCTTTTCCTGCCTACTTTCTTTAATTTTCCATTCACCCCCCTTGTATTAAAGGAAAAAATTAAACCAGAAAGCCAGCCGAAACCATCCATATAAATGGTAAGGGAAAATGATCCACGCATCGAACACACCTTTAGTGCCAGACAAGAGCGTTTATTGCCATAGAAAACTACACCTATTACAACCACCAAATTGTGTATTATTTAATTAAAAAGGTACAAATCGACGCTACTGCACTTACAAATGATATTTTCAAATTTCTAGTTACATGTTTCAAGATAAGCCCCGCTATCGCTAAAGATATGCTGACCATGACATCTCTTCTTTCGACTTGGAAAGCTTTCATCTCGTTTTAGCTTTCATCGTGTTTTAGAGTTTATTTGTATGCATCTACTCCAGCCACCTGCCTCGGGCGACCGAAGTGATCACCAGCTTGCGAAGCTAACTTGTTGGTTCCCATTTGAAGGCCTATGACATTCTGTCCCTCTTTGAGTTGCTCCTCTGAGAATTCCCGTTTATTTTCTGTGGCTTCTTTAGGACCCAGTTGGGGTACTGGTTTACCGAGTGCAGAGCACTATCGGAGAGAGAAACAGATTTCAAAGGCTGTACAATCGCCGCATAAAGTAAAATAATGAATCACAGTTGATGCAATATCATAGCATCTATCCTTTCGCCTTTTTTCACTTATTTTGAAGATTTGCGGTCAACGCACAACGTCCGCCCTGAACGGCAACTTCACCGGCCACAAAATTCACTCGCCGGTCATGTTGACCGGTCATGCACACTTTCATTCTTGAACAATCAGCTAAATCCTCATCTGTAAATCTTAGATTTGGTCTTTTTGTAAAATACAATCACTTTCACAAATAGAAAATTAAACAAGGGTAAATTAACTTTTACCCAATATTTTGGCCGGTCAAAAACGAAACTTAACCGAGCAAAAATTTCTTTGGCCGGTCATCGTGTCTGGCCACCTTCCGAAAATTATTTTGAGCCCTAAAACGTATAGTAACCTGGGCATATTTACAGTCAAACCAGGTCAAGTGTACCCCCCAAGAATGCATTAATGAATTTATTATTCAAAAGTTGAATCTATTGCTAGTTGTAGATTTCAGATTGATCTCTGCATTCTTGTATGTGTAATGAGCCGTGAATTCACACGCGAGGCAGTTATGAAATTTCTACTAGCTCCATTTTCCTGAAATTGACGTAAATGTCTTCTAAGAAGCTTAATCCATTCAAAGATTTCCAATCTGACCAAATACAGAGAAGTTCTAGTAAAATATTCAATGCTCATTACGCATGCAGAAATGCCGCTTTGAATTTGACGCCAGTTACGGGAACGGCTAACGGATTCATTTTTCAAATAATCAATTCACTGATAGAATCTTGGGGGGTACGCTTGACTTGGTTTGACTGTAAAATTCAATTTCTCTCAATAATAGCAATGAAATTCCATAATATTCATTGAAAATTGCAAGAGCTACTGTTTGAGCTTACCTTTCGGGCAAAAGCATGCAAACCAGAAATGACCTAATGAAACAAAACAATCACACATTATCTTAAAAACTGATTCTTGCTGGCATCAGATTCATTTTTATAAGGTTAGGAAGAAGAGGAGGAGGAAGAAAAACCTAAGACTGATAGTCCGTGTTGAAGAATTCATTTATTACAGATCAGAAAAGGCTACCAAGTACAGCTGAGTACAGTCAAGTCTCGTCTTGCGGACACCTCGCTCTTACGAACACCCCGCTAATACGGACAGCAGCAAAATCCCCGTCGGCGAAAATTACAGACATTTGACTGAAACAACCTCTCGCTGTTACGGCGGACTCTCGCTATAACGGACTTAAAGAACACTTTCCTCGGTCATAGCAGCACAATTTTATTGTTTTAACTCTCGTTATAATGGCCATCAATCAGCAACTTTCAACATTTTAGACAGAATTACCTCAAATTATAATTGTTTATGTAGTTGTGTTTATATGAGGAGGCGCGCTGGCCCGGCTTGTCGAGATCCCGGTTGCACAAGCCGAGATCTCGGCAAGAGTGATAGCCCGCCTCATATACACACAACGAAAAGTTTTACGAGAATACAAGGCACAAGCCGAGCCAGCCCGGCTAAAAGGGGTGTTACACAGGACGATTCGCAACGACGATTTTTAGCCCAGCACAGAGTTGCAATGTTGGAACAATGTTGTAACCATTCGAAACAATGTCGCAACAATGTTACAACGCTGTGTTGCGTTAAAAATCGTCGTTGCGAATCGTCTCCAGTAACATCACCTTAGTGGGCTAGCTTACCTCATATAAACAGGCCCTCACTATTAGGGACACTAGACGGCGGTTCCGAGTGTCCACAGAAACGGAAGTTGACCGCAACATGTCCCCACACCATCGATACAACCAAATTTACACTGTACATGGACTAACGAACCCTTTCCCTCAGCGTTTCCCATAGATATATAAGAAAAATTTGTTCAACAATAGCCCATTTTACAGTTACCGTTGGAAAAGAGGCTAGAGTTGACCTTGTTTTGATACAACCCTTCTTGCTTTATTATGTACATAATAATCATGTTGTTGTTGTATGCTAACTAGTATTTTTTAAGCAAAATTCCCATTAGAAAAGGAAGGAGGTTTGTATCAAAACAAGGTCAACATCAGCCTCAAGATCACTCGAAGGCTAGCACACCAAGCGCTCAACTGTAAAATGGCCTATTATCAAGATCTCTTTCACTTGTTGATCATTTCATTTCTTCTCATGACCTTTATCTTGGATTGAGTAGTATAAGGAGAAACTAAATGTTGGTCTCACTTAGAGCAGTTAGAGGTAATAAAGGATTTTCTTTTTTAGCAAACTATTGAAAAAGAAGCATGAACTGAACCCTTCTGATTTTTGTCAATCACTTCCTTGAGCTTTGGTCAATCCAGGGGCAAAGATATCACACACTCTGTCCTCCAACAAAAGTCACCACTTACCCCTGGTATATTCTGGTTTTCATACAAGTCGACGGTCTGAAAGATGTCGCTTTTAGGTACCCCTATTTCATCACAGAAGGACAGAAAGAATCCAATGTTCTCCATCTACAACATTCAAGAAAGGAACAAATCATTAAACAATGACCAGATATTGAAAAGACAACTGAAAGTTGAAGGGGCTTATGCAAAGAATGTGCTGTGTGTCAGTTAAACTGAGACATCTCAACATGCAGATTTCACTTTTGGTCCACAAAAAATTTATTAGGAATTTTCAATTTGCCTAAGTATGTACTATGATCTCGCCCAAAAACACTTCAGTTGCGCGTTAGTCAAGTTACCCTTTAATGATAGGGTTAGGAGAATTAATAAGCTGATCATGACCGAAAAAATGCTTTGATCTTTTCTCAAATTTTCTCAGCTACTGTAAATCATCTATTAAGCCCCCTGGGGTGCTTATTTACTTCAAGCTCATTTGAGAGAGGGCTTAATAGAGATGGGTGGGGTGGGAGGGGGGGCTTATTGGAGAGGGTGGGGCTTATTTAAGTTAGAAAAGATGATGGTATCAGTTCTCTAAAAAGAACTACAATACATAGTGGAAAAGCTCAAGTACAAGAAGGTTGGAGGTCATGCAGCCAAGGATCAGAATCAAATCCGAACTTCCAGTTTGTAAATAAACCATTCCAGATCAGTCCACACAAAAGTTTTTCAGTAGTGATTGATTAATTAAGTCTATCATTTATTAGTGAAGAATAATTAGGAGAGGGAAGGGAGAGGGGGGTGCTTAACAAAAAGTGGGGGGGGGGGGGGTTATGAACTCAGTCTTTCCCTGAAAAGGGCCTATTAGAGGGATGGGGCTTAATAGAGGATTTGCAGTAATTATTGAAGGAAATGTTTAAAGATTAGTTTGGAGAATTTGTAGGTGAATACTGGGGATTAAAGGGTTAAGAACAGAATTACTTGACATGCTGATCATTAATGGGTACCACTGACAAATCTGGGATTCACGGCAATAGCAACAGGTACTAACCATTTTAAAAGCCATCTTGCTGGAGTTCTTCTTGTACTTCCCACCAAGAGCATTAGCTAGGCTAAGGTAAAGAGAAATAGGCAGGTCTATAAGGGAAGGGTTTTTTATTTATTTTTATTTTCTTATTATTTTACTATATTGCACTGCGCTGTTGAAGGAACACTCTCAGTATGGCCAGTGACATATTTTTATAACTGATTACATGTACCTCCTACCAAAGTGGTTCAAGTCCTGGAGTTAATGCCACTGTGGGTTGAGTTTGTTACTGGTTACTATGTGCTCTTGCTCTAATTAAGAGCTTTTTCTCCAGGCAGTCCACTTTCTCCCTCTTCTCACAAACCAACTTTTCAAGCTTCCAATTCGATCCAAATCATTAAAAATTAAACTAGTTGTATTGCATTTGCAGTTGCAGTCAACTAAAGATGAAGCTAAGGGTGCAGGTATTAAATAGATTCTTTTTTAAAATGAGTTTTAAAACAAATTTTTATCAGGGGGAAAAACTCACCAGAGGACATAAATACACTTTAAGTCCAAATCTTAATGAATAGAAGCATTGATGGACAAAAGAATGGGTGGTTCCATAAGATATCCATACTCAGGGCAGGGGGTTTCAAGGGTCTTGACTTCCAGAAGAAAATTACAGTTTTGCAAATCATGCTGTGATCATATGCTCAAGGTGAACAAAGCACTAGCAAGGCTATAAAATGTTCACACTGCATGATAGGTGAGATTGACAACTTACAATAACCAAATAGATATCAATCTCTGCAGCTTTTTCCCACTATAGATTTCATGGTACTCTCACGGTTCATAAACAATTTGCATTAGTATTGGGAATGGAATCCTGGGGTGTTCTCAATGCTGCCAATTGGACTAATGTGGGCAAATGTCAATTTTGTTTTATTTTTTAGTTTTCATTAAGAATAATACAGCTGCAATTCTGAGGGCAAGGTGATTGAGCATTTTGGAACTCAGATAGCAAGGGGAGATGCTTTCTGTGAAGATGAAGATAAAGAAGAAGATCGATGCCTTCTGTGGTAGGAATGGATATTTTCTGGAATCACCCAATGAAGATCAAATAATTCACTGAATAAAGACAGATTGAAGCAATAACCCTGAAGCGTATAAATGTTCCAATGCAGAAGTTCTTTTGAGAACCAGTCAAAATTTACTTCCTAATATGGAATTACTGACCCCTCAGCACCACTTCTTGTAGATGTAAACGTTTTTGACCATTTGATCATGTTATAATAATTATATAAATTTAGCCAAGCCTAAAGGTGAAGCTTTCATTAATAGACATCCACTTAAAGTTGAGCCCACAATCAATCAAAAACTAAGTAACTTGTCAGCAAATAACTTCAAAAAGACATGTAACCTCGACGGGTCGACACGTGAGCCCGCAATACGGTCATGTGATACTGGTCAGCAGATGCCCTGTTTTGACAGCTCTAAATGACCACAAAATGAATGTGCAATATCAGGTTGCAGGGCCCAAAACTAGCTATAAAGTTTGACAATTAACATTGGTTTCCCTGTGGTGTGGATGAACAGTTGGTTGGGCCATGGTTTGTACAACTCCAGACGAACAAATTTCAAGGACTTTTTAAGGATTTTTCAAGGACAAAGTACAGTTATCAAGGACCAAGATTTATTTTTAAAATCAGCATTCTTTAAACCCCTATGATCACCCTACTGGCTAAAACATGTTATGGAGTCATTAATTTACAATTTTTACTTCTTCAGCCATCGCGATGATCACATTATTATTTTAATACTCTTTCCTTAACAAGACTTGGCAAAATAACTGCAGGGTATGACTTGCAATATTGCATCTGTGGTACAGATTGAAAATTATATAAACATTTGAAATAAAGAAACAGAAATAAAATATTGTTCATGCAAAAAAATGTTTTTACGTTACCCATGAGTTTAATAATATTTACGGGTTCTTATGCACCGAGGATGAGCCAAATTTTCCAAGGCAAAATAATCTAATAGAAAAAGGTCTCTGGCTTAGACAAGGTTTTTGTTTTAAGGACTTTTCAAGACCAAACGAAAAAATCAAGTTCTTTTCAAGGACCTAAACCAAATTCAAAGACTTTTCAAGACAACTATAGTAAAATTCGAGACCTTTGTAAGATTGTACAAACCATGTCGGACAGACGCCAAATGGTCACGTCCATATTTTCTTAGGTATGGGGCTCTGCTCGCGCCTGCTGTTATGGATGAACTTGCAGGACAACAGTTAGGGACTGGAAGAATGCAGTATTAGCTATTGTTTAAGACACTGGAATGCCTTCACTGCTCTGATTCCCTATTCATGAAAAAATTTCTGTGCTTCTTTATTGGACAGCTAAAAAGTCCCAGCATGGTTCGAAACAAAAAAGGAGAATTTAGATGCTTCCGGGTTATATGGTTCTGGTAAAGTCTCAGTGACTCAATGAAATTGAATCAATAAAATTAAATGACGATAGCAGTTCAATTAACAGTAATTTGCAACTTGCAATAGACAATACAAAAATTAATATAATTTAATTAACTATTACTTTCATTGGTCATTCAATAGCTTCCTCAAAAACAATTGCTTAGAAGTATGCACCGGCATTTTTAAAACAAGATTAAATACAAATAGGCAGCGATAAATATTAATTTTAACGTTTCCTAGCACTTACTCAACAAGGACTTCTCCACTCTTTAGGCTTTCATAGAAGTCTTTCGGATCAGGAGAGGGATTAAGAACTTGTCCTCCAAGAACTTGATTGATCCAATCTCTGATTTGCGCCTCCAACTCAGGGTCATATTTGGCATCTTTCTGTATTTTTGTTATTATTATAATCAACAGAGAAGTGATTAACCACAGGTTCTTAAAGGTTCATGCAGTTCTACAATAATTGTATTTGTCATACCTGTGATATTCCAGTCATACAAACAAAAATCCCTCAACAGACAACAATAAAAACATAGGCTCTCTCAAGTGGACACTAGCTGCTCTTAATTAAGTTTAACCCATTCGCCCCTGAACCACCCGTAAGGATCCAGATCCTTTCTAACCATGCATTGTGACGTCATCAGTTTTAACGGTCAAGGACAACTTTCTTCGCTAACTTGTGCAGAGTGAAGAGATCTTTCAAACCATACCAGAATGAGCACAATTCAGTCAAGGACACCGGAGAAAGAACCAAAAAACCACGTGACATTGACCTGAAAATCTCCATGAAAATCTTGTTCCATTGCCCACCTACCTTTCCTTTCACCTAATCCTAAGATCCTAAAAGCTTTCCTAAAAACTCTTCCCACCAAAATGAAGCCTACTAAATGCCCAGCAAGAGAAAAAAAAAATGAGGCAAGAAAAGCGATAAAAGAAGGGAGGAGAGAAAGTGAAAAGTAAAAGTCAAGACTGCTGTGTAACTTTTAAACCCAAAAACTATCTCGAAATTTTGCTTTCTGCACATGCCCGAACTTCGCAAGCTGACATTTTGCATCTGGATCAGAAGGCCGCGAAGTGTACGACCTGTAAACCAGTTTGTGGTAAGTTTTAGCTCTTCATAGCACGACAGTGACCAGAAAACCACTCGACTAGCTTCAAAACGCGTTTTTCGGCAAAATCTCCAGGAGCGAATGGGTTAACAGCCTACAATACAAAATCCTAACTCTCCCTTAATTATAACAAAATAATTTTGCTGAGCTTTTCAAAAATACACACATTCTGAAGTTCAAAAGCCAACTGATGTTTGCGTTCTTTGTTTTGATCAACCATCTTAGCAAAACTCTTAGGAAAGAGAAGTTTACTTCAAGAGGTTCAAAAGGTCACAGTTTATGATTTGTGCTTGGTGGATTTTGATCCGTTTTGTGTCAGTTACTTTGTTTCAAGGTTTGTTGCTTGGAATTGTAATTATGACTGACAGCAGCGGAAAACGCAACTGTGAATTAAAGGCAGCTTTTGAACTTCAGAGTTCATGCGTTTTTGAAAAGCGCAGGAAAAGCAGCCATGAGGTGTGGTTGTGGACATGTTTTCTGACTCCACAGACTCCAGCTTCAAATGTACATCAAACACAAGATTGAGGTGTTTGCTCGATACCCAGATGGTGGTGGGAAAGTGAATCACCACGGATCAGATTATGTTTCTGGGAAAATGCCCACCTACCCCTCCCCTAAGCCAACATTAACACTTACTATTCACTTAAAGTAAAATGTTGACTTAGGGGAGGGGTAGGTGGACAGTTTCCCAGAAAAGTACATCTGTAATGATCTGCCACCACCTAGTGGTAATTTTGTTCGGACTCCTGGCCCCGGTTGTTCAAAAGTTGGATAGTGCTATCCTAATCGCTATCCAGAGAGGATAGGTATTACCAAAAGCAATTGTATTATAATCCATTGGGTAGATATTTATCCAGTGGATAGCACTATCCACCTTTCAAACAACCGAGGCCTGCAGGGCTGTCAACCCCCCACGTCGTCAAATATTGAGAATTGATGGGGGAGGGATGATAAATGACATCATAATGCACACGGCACATGACCTCATTTGTGAAAAAAACGAACGAAAAAGATGTTGTTGGAATTGCAACATTTGACCTAATTGGCTTACTTTGCAGCAATAACATTGCTTATATATATTACATAACAATGGCACACGGAAGCTTGTGAGGAAACGTTCGATGTTAACTGTAAAATAGCTCAAACAAACAATGTATTTGAAGTTATATTGTCAGAAAGTCGATTCTACAAGAAATGGCAAACTTTGGCGATTATCCAGGAGATTTCAGACTCTAATCTGGAGACCAGCAGAACCGGTCCAAAATCTGGAGTCTTCCGGATTATCTGGGAGAGTTGACAGCCCTGGGCCTGACTAATAATATTATTGAAGTACTTGTATCTGGATACCAGTGGCGTAAGAAAACAGATGGCATTTCATGATGCCATGACTATGTAGCATCCCAGCAAAATGATGTCTGAGGAACTTTTTAAAGCAGAGAAATTCGATGCTGATGACATACGTCACAGCCCAGATCTGGGTACCTCGGATTGGTTGTGCTGCAGGGAAATTTGTTTCAACCAATCATGCAGAAGCACTACACACATCTGGGTAGTGACACACTGACAGTAAAAAACCCAACTTAAACGCATTTCATCACATTTACAGAACAGATGCCCAACTAAGCCGATACAACATAAACTTGTCTGCGAAGTGGGATGCAAAACATGTGTTTTGCTACTTTGATTTTTGCTCACATCTCAAGGCTAATGATCCAAATTGCTTCCATTTTCGCTTAAAAGTACTTTTGTCTTCGAAATTCATGGTAAAAAACACTTATCAATCGACTCCTAAGACAGCTGCTAAAAAAAAACAATAGATAAAAGGCAAGCCTTATCGGATTCACTTGTGAGGCCGCAAAATTGGTTGCCTGGAAACCCACAATGCACCTTGACACAGGGTCCGAAATTGCGCCTTCCTGGTCGCCAATGCGACTAAAAATTTAGCCCTGGCGAACAGAATTTCATAGCTGGTCGTCAGCTAGCGACTTGTAAAGCTGGTTGTTATTGTGGACTTTAACTTTCGGAGAATCTGATTAAGAATTGAAACCTCGAAGCTATTTGCCAACAGGTCTCTTCCTTTTTGACCTGCTGATATTTTTTGATTAAAAGTGAAACGAATCTTCTTGTAATAATACCTTCACAACAGCTACGATCAATACGAGTTGAACGTTTCCAAGCCGCCATGTTGTTTTCAGCTGAAATACGGTAAGCACGTTATGTACTTTGTAAACTGGTACGAGTAATGTGGCACAGTTGTGGCCTGGTACGAGCAACATGGCGGCTTGACTCGTGTTTTATGTTTCGTGTTTCGTGGTAGTTATCGGAAGAAAATAGAGTTTTGATATGATCAGTGCAGTCGTGGGCAGACAGCTTTCTGTTCCTATGTTCTAGGTTAGATAGCTTTATATCTCCAAGAAGTAATTTGTGGAAAAAATAAGACTTCACTGGTACACATACGGTTGCTTTCTGGTATCGGGAGCAAAAGTGGTGCAACTTTTGAGCATAAAAACGTCCATATCATGCATTTTTTGTTCGTGTTTAGACTTTTATTTGAAAAAAAGGGAGGGAAAATTTTTGGCGACCACAATTTGCCCTCTGGCGACCAAAAATTTATACTTGATCGCCAGTTGGCCCCCGCATTAAAAAGTTAATTTCGGACACTGTGACATCAGTCTGGATGACATCAAGGCGGACTGACCAACCACCAAATTATCTTGATAGACATAAAGCAAAGAGACTATCACCCTAATGGCTTGCGATCATGATGAGTCATACATATTGCAAATTCTGATAAAATCATAACACACTTTAGCAAGAGCACTTCGTAAGGAATCGAACATTAAAAAGAAAAGAACCTCACAAAAACCACAATTGCAATCCATTTCAATCTTCTTTCATGCCTCCTTTTGTATTAGCTGGGTTATTCATACTTTCTTTGAATGTTTAGAGCAGTTATTTTTGTTTCACCCAGTTTGGTGGAAGATCACAGTGTTTGAGTATTGAAAAAAATTAGTGACATAACTCCTTTACCACTGGTACTTATTTATCTAATAATTTATCACATTGTCAAGATACAAAAATTATCAGGGTTGTCATTAAGAGCCGGGGGCCGGGGATTTTCCCCGGCTACTAAGAGAGTGGCCCCCGGCTACTTTTATTGGAAAATAGAATAAAAATAGAACCAAAAGAAATCCCTAGCTGTTTGACTCCCCACCTACTTGTTGTATTTACCCAGTAACTTGAAATCTTAGTGACAACCCTGAATTATTACCTTGCCTTTCATCTCACAATTTTCACAATAATTGGATTATTTCGATTTTATTAGGGATTTATCAAGACACAAAAGTTTCACATTTTCTTTTAATTTCTGTTCATAAGAATTTTAAAGATAAAATATTTTACAAATTTCAAGCATGAAAAAATCTAACTTTGTAAAACATCTTAACCATCCACAAGTACCATGCATATTTTATAACTCCGGATTTTCTATATCGGAAAACACTGCCATCTAAGGAAAAGCATATGGGAGTGAACATCACAGAAACCAAAAATTGTGGTCTAGAAAATTCTATGCGGATTGGTATTTATAGCATGGGGTAAAACCGGAAAACTGATATTCGAGAAACATTCAAATTCCCCTAAGCACATAATTCACTACTTCGTTGAATTTACTTCTTTTTTTTATGAAAGAGAAATTAGAGGAACATTATAAATACTACAAATTTCTAGAAGAATTTTAGACACGATATTTATAAAACCGAAGGGGCAAGTAAAAACATTGCGTGACGTGTGATGTGAAATAATCGAAATGATGGAATTCAAGAGACGCATGCAATTTGCCAAGAAAAACGTCTGGGTCATGTCTTTATCGATAGTATCGGCAGCCTCAATTTTGGCGAAAGAGGCCCCTTGTACGATAAATGACAGTTTGAAAACAACTCTCCAAGAGTAATTGGTCCGTTTCTTTACTACCAATTACCCAGAAGCGGCATATAAACACAACTTTGATCATGAAAATGAAAAATAAATAAAGATACATTGCAGGGATGCATCATTTTCTGATAAAAAATCAACAATGGTCTCAAAATATAAAAATAAATGCAAACCAGATTAAGACATGACATTTTCCAAGAGCTACAAGTATTAGACGGAAATATTTAACACTTACAAAAAGTCAACTGCAAACAAAGCGCCGTATTTAATCATGCTTGGATCACAAGTTCGGCCGAGCTTGTTTAATTTGACTAAACATTCACATCCCATATGTAGACTCTTAGATAACTTTCTCTCTAACATTCTCCTCGTTATTCATCATTGTCTTCATAGAAGACTTGTAAAAAACTCACTGTAATCAAGGCTAATATTAACCAACGTTAATGGCAATATAGATCACTTGCACAAGACGGCATAATTGCAAATGTAATCGTAATCAACCGCGCCCTCCATAAACAAAACCACTAGCCCAGAAGACTTATAATTTTGAGACGGGCAAGATGATCTACGCGGTCCAGAGAATCATTAACAAAACGTGAAAATGCAAAGTCCGTGTAAAAAATTTTCAAGGTAATAACTTGTCCGTTTTGCCCGATACAAAGTTATCATTTGCACAAAATCAATCGCACGCAAATGGAATTTCGCTCGCGGAGACACAACAATCAAGTACGAAAATCAACAATTTGCCTGTCATCGTACCTTTCTTTGCAGCTCAGCGGTAAGTCCAAAACCTTTGGGTCGGGAAGCCATTTTGTAGCTTTTTTCGCGAATAACTGATACTACTTGAAGGAGGACGTTAACTTGTGATTAGACAAACACAACCAGTAAATCTACTGCATGTACGGGGTTTTATAAAGCTTTGCCAGGAATGAAAAATGATTCCCTAGTGACATTCGTTACGTCATCAGTCACGCCTCAGTTTCTACCCAGATTTAAGTTTTTTTTTCATTCACGTATTTCCGTGAACATTTTTGTGAAAGAATTTGAAATATCGCCTTCCTTTTCTGACATAAGTCTTGCCGTATTTGTAATCGACGCAAGCTTTCACAACGGTTGAGTATACGTGGGAGAATTTATTCATTATCACGTAATCACAAACTAATAAATAACTATTGTTGCAAAGCACTTTGTATCGGAAAACATGTATCTGTGGGGTGTCGTTGGCCTGTTTTAATTTTCTGATCACATTTTCGAACTGGTTTAAGCCCGATATGATGAACTACTATTTGTACTAAGTAAAAAGTTCTGTAGATTTTCATCTAGAGAAATACGGTTGTTCTTTTCTCTGTGTCGTCACGCAACGCTCCTCATACAAAACGGATAAAGCAGCAAATAAGGGGGAAGGGACTGTTCGTATATTACTTCCTCGAGGTGGGTGGGGGTGCGAGTTTTTGTTGTTGTTGTTTGTTTTGTAATGTTTTGTCTTATTTCCTTTCTTTTTTACCCTGTATAATTAATTTTTTTGTTATGTAGGTCAATAAGAAGAAAATGATTTTACCAATCCTACTGCACACCGCCACCCCGGAGGACTTAAACAGTTCCTGATGTCCCTTGCGTTCGCTGCTTGTTACCTAAGAAAAATGTTTGTTTCCTACATTTGCACCAACGGTAATAACAGATAAGAGTCAATTTTGGATGCAAAATTATTTAATTCACGCACTGCACAAGTCACATTGTACAACTACTTTACAAAAAATTAAACTGTTGCTTTGTTTAATTTCCAGGTTTAATATTACCTTGAACAATTAACTATGTCCTAGCTTCATGAATCCTATTCTGGACCTTTATGATCAAATTAATCAGATCATGCATAACTCACAGTCAGTCAGAAAAAAGCAATCATGTCCATGATTTTTGAATGCTCATGAAAGTCAAAGATTGTTTCCATAATCATCATCCTACGAATGTTTCTCTTAGCTGTAAGCTTTATCACCAGCGATTTGCCTGGGACGACCAAAATGATCTCCAGCCTGCGATGCTCCTTTATTGCTTCCCATCTGCAGGCCTATAATGTTTTGACCCTCCTTGAGTTGTTCGTCAGTAAATTCACGCTTATTAGCGTCAGCTTCTTTGGGTCCAAGACAAGGGACCTGCAAGCCTTTGGCACCAGCCTGAAAAAAAAAGGAGTTATAATCAATTAAATCAAAATCTAAGCTATGTAATTACCATAAACTGCCGCTAATAAGCTCCCCCACTCATAAGCACCCCTGGTTATTGAACCATCTACCTTAGCCTCCCATGCATTCCTTTTTAGGGGAGCTCATATTTCATTGCTCCCTCTGTAGTGAGGAACAAAATACAACCTCCCCTAAAAATGTCTGCGTGGGAGGCTAAATCTACCTATAAACAAAAAATTAATATAACTGTAAGCCCCCTCCAAATGTATTGATATAAATTCTATTTATTTTGACGTTTTGAGGCTTAATTAAAAACAACTAAATGCAAAAGGTACTTTGATCAGCCCTACTGTAGCCTGTTTGAAAGAGCTCTTTCTATTTCTCTTATAGCCCCCCTCAGATATGAGCCTCTATTTATAAGCCCTCCAAAAACCTCTTACAAAGATGTATAAGCCAAGAGTGCAGTATAAGTGGCAGTTTGTGGTATCATTGGAACTTCTGCTCTATACACTTTTGGCTTGTCTAAATTAAGACTTCATAGTTGATGCAAGCCTCTTAAAAGGCTTGCATTACTTAAGTGTATAGCTACTGATGGTTCCACCATATCACAGAAGCCAAGTTGTTAATATATGTGATATAAAGTCAAACTGAATAGTTTCAAAACATCAGAAATTGAATGTGTAATATATGTCATTTTATTATGTCATAATTTGGTGTGCAATGAAATCCTTAAACAAGAGTGTGACAAAATCTAAATGCTGTTTCTAGTTGGGTATGTTGTTATAGGCAGAAATACCTGCCAGTAAGTGAAATGAAATGAAATGAAAAGAATGACTTACCTTAAAATGACCGAGTCATCAGTGTTGATCATGTCGTGACATAATGAGGATGGGCATACCGCAACGGTCAGGATAAGCAGATGAAAAACTTAAGCTTGGTGTACGATAAAAATTTGTATATTTATCACTTTTTAGGTCATGAGTATGTAAAACTTGGAGCGGCTTTATGTATCTTTAACAAATCAAACACAAGCATGCACTTTTCACAACTCAAGCTCAAACAAAACCCTCCAGTCTTTTCATTGCTTTTCATTTTTTTCTTATTTTAAAAAGAATGATCATACAAATACACTAGTATATTTATGTCCCACTTTATTGCACTTGATTAACTGTAAGTATAAAGATTACTAGTAACAATGCTTTAATAAGTTAATAAAAAAGTGGCATGCATTAGTATTCAAATACTGTGTTAACAACATAGCTAACTAAATGCCTTCCCGCAAAAACCAGCAAAACCGACTGAATGACAATTCAAAAGCATTACTAACAAATACGTTATTAAATTTATCTATTTTAACTCATGCATAACAATGTCAATAGTCAACATTAACATATAACCGATCAAATGAAGTATCATTGTAATGAAACTCTTATTACTGACATTTTCGAAGGTTGTACTATGTTTTAAGTATTCAGTTTCATTAAGATTTCTTTTAACATTGAACAGTACAGGCACAAACCGATCTGCTAATAACATTAGCAAAAACTCTCACTGAGTCTTTGAAAAAAGTTTGTTCTGGGACCTTATCAAGAAACCTTTCAAAATTATAATCAGGGATTATTTTAACTTCAAATGCCCATCCTAATTAGCTCAACTTTCTAACGTTTATGCTTAATATTCGTTTGAATTTATTTTCACTTATACTTAACTAAAAACATGCATTTCTAAATCACCTACTAAGATCATTAAAACAAGAAATGCACAAATCAGTGTTAATCAGTGTTGATAGAGTGAAAATCAGGGTGAAAATTTATGGTCAACCTAATGGAACTACTCTCTGTCAGTGATCAAAAAGTGGTTAAAAAATATCATTCCAACCAAAAATAATAAGTATGTTTATGATCGTCATGTGCTGTCAATTGGCGATGACCTTCGCAGATGTTTATTTGTATGCATCTACTCCAGCCACCTGCCTTGGGCGGCCAAAGTGATCACCAGCTTGCGAAGCTAACTTGTTGGTTCCCATTTGAAGGCCTATAACATGTTGCCCCTCCTTGAGTTGCTCCTCTGTGAATTCCCGTTTATTTGCTGTTGCTTCTTTTGGTCCCAGTGGAGGAACTGACAAACCTTTTGCGGCAGCCTGCCCATGAGTACACATGATTGAATGATCGTGAGTATGAACGCTGTTACAAATTACAAAACTTTCCTGTGTGCTTGCAAGTGCATGTATGTAAGAATGAGAAAAGAAATCCAGGGCAGGTTGACACATCTCTATATCATGCCCAGCGTGTCGTGTGTTCAGGTATGTGTAGTGTACCAAAGTTTGATTTCTTGAGGCTTGGGGAGGGGGGAGGGGGGTTAAATTAAATTGCCACAAGGACACTGGAATCCTTAGCCTATACCAGACCTAGTTCACCCCCATACTGACTACCCTCCCAAAATCTTTCCTTAATTTTTTCCAGGAACTAAATAGTTTACTGAGGTCACCAGCACAGTCAAATTTAAATTTCCCTTGTGAAGACTAAAATCTTCGAACCTCTTTTTAATCCCTGAGATCAAAATACAATTCAAGCTAAGTGCTAGGTAACCATACATGTGTTCACTGTTTGTGGCCTTAAATTATGCATTTCACTCAATTTTCAAAACTTTCACTGTCTGTGGGAACTTTGAGTATAAAGGCTGGATAAGCAACTTAATGCAAGTTCTTTATAAGAAAAAGGTAAAGTAAAAAATATAATGCTCACCCTACGTCCAACAGCATGAATCTGACAAATCACCTGAAATATAACAGTTGAAGGGTAAAGTTAGTCAGTCAAGTAGTCTGCGTGCAGATGTCTCCTATTTCCTTGTTTGCTACATACTGGAAAAGTGAGGTCTGCGCAGATGTAACTGCATTTGTCATGTAATGCCAAACTTAAAACATGTAAAGTTTTAAATGCTAACAAGGACAATCCACTGTTCTCACTCATTTGCATTTATTTAGCTTTGACCCATGTGAATTTTTTTAATGAGCTCGCCTTAACTATAGAAAAAATAGATTTTTGGTCACCAGTACAAAAGACCCTTGAACAATGACAGTAGAAAAACTACAATCTTGAACAGAATAAAATGGATTATTTATAACATTTTTTAATTGCAACTTGGTTTTTAATATATTATTTTTAATACTCACATTAGCCATGTTTTGTTTTTCATACAAGTCCACTGTTTGAAATTGATCTCCTTTTGGTACCCCAAGTTGTTCTTCACAGAATTTCAAGTATTTACCAATGTTCTCCATCTGAAGCAAACAAAAAATAACAGTCAAATAAGCTCTCGTAAGCAAACACTTCAGGAATTCGAAAAAGTGGTCGAAACCAGAGCTTGTAGCTTGCAACAATGAACTCCCTCCCTGATTTTTTCTGAGGGGAAGGGGGCATCAAGGTGCAGGAAAGAATGTGAGAGCTCTTCGTTTCTTCTGCTCCTCATGGCTTTGCCACTCAATCACGCATTGGCTAGCCAGTCCCAAACAGAGTGGTTGCTCTCAGTCAATAACATTTTTTGGTAGTCATACACATTTGCTATTAATGGTTAGCCAGTTTACATTAGAACTCCAAGGACAAATTCAAGCTATTTATATGCTAAGAAAGGTCTACTATGACTCCACATCTCCTGTTTCACCCACTTTTGGAGCACTCACATGTGCCCAACACAAAAAGTCCTCACACACGCACGGTACAATGACACTCAAGTTTACGCTCCAAAAGCATCTTGTTTTTGCTTGAAATCTTTTAGAGTTTGCTTCATGCTAGGATATTGTCTTATTGTCAATTTAGGGGGGGCTCAGCTTTTAAGGTTAAGTAAATTTATGATGACATCAGTTTGTTAACACCATGATCAGGTTTTCATGGCTAAAAAATAGACTACCATGGTAGCAGGATTCATATTTAACCAGTTTTGTTCATCTCAAAACCACCTAAAAATAATTTCATTGCTTCTTACTTCCCAACCACTTCAACATTGAAAGAAATTCCCTTTTCATTTCTTTCCCAGTGTCAGCGACCCAAAAAATCCTTTGCAATTGATGCGGAGGGGGGATGGGTGTGGAAGGGTGATACTCCCATATATGGGTGTACACATACTGCTTAACAGGTATGCAATTTCTCCTCCTGACTTTGGAAAACAAGGTATGAAAATCACCCTTTATTTCTGGAAGAGGGGTGTGTTATACATCAGTTTGACTCTGGAAAAGTGTTTTGATTGTTCTTGTTTAAGTTTACGTCCAAAACTGCAGTGACTCCCCTTATTTTACTGAGCCAGCGAAAAGTACAGGATTCTTCTTTTTGGCAATAGTATTGTCTAAAACAGGGTTTTAAATTCATCTCTTTTTGTTTGGAACAGTTTAAGAGACTCAGACTCAGCATTACACCCCAAAAGTAATTTAACAGGAGTACCCTACCCGCAATTTGACATTTTTAAGATGCAGTTCATAATCTTGGGTGTCCTGTGCTACTACACATAAGTGGATCTCCTTCATTAAACCATTTGTGTATATTCAGTGCCATCTTAAATTACTTTTAAAATATTATACAAAGACAATATGACCCACAAATCATCTGTGCGTATGTATACATTGTTTGTCACGTGGAGTTGGAAGGTTCCAACAAAAGAAAAGGGCAATGTGAAGTTTTCTTAACACTACACAACACACAATCCCGTTATCGGTTCAGTCAAAGCATAGCAAGGTGTAATTTGGTGGAATGTGAGTTACTGACATCATTGTCACCACAGCCAAAATAAATCTCTAGTTTGACTTTTTTCTCTTGTTTGGCTTTTCCTTTTGAACTGCCTTTTTCCTTTATTTACAACCCGTTGCCTCTCTTGATCTCCTCCACGCTTTAAGAGGTTCTGTGAGACACATATTAACAATAACAATTCAGCCAAGATTGCATTGAGACCCTTTTTTTCTAGGGAGTACGTATCTTTTAAAGTTGGCGCTATCATTGAATGCAAGTTTTTGTTTTGGAGGTAACAACACATCTGACCAAGAGAAACCCTAACAAGAAACTCACTCAAAAATCTGCAATTACTGATAGCTATAATAGACAGTACCTTTTTGAATGGTTGATTCATTGTATTTGCTTTGACTTCACCACCACAGCTGTGGTTAGGATCAGCTGTACGTAGTGCGTTGGCCAGTCTGTAATTTTGTAACATAAAGTTGGAAACTCATCAGAAACGACGATACAAATTAATAATAGAGACCTATAGAGATTCACCATTTCCATGTATGGTTATGGGTAAATTAGTAACCTGTATGCATAGCGGTAATTACAGGTAGATTGCCTCTTACCCTGAAAAAACGGGTAGGCTACTGGGTAGAATGGTAAAGCCATTATCATATCTGGGAAATCAGGAATGCCTTTTATACAACTATGGGGCAAGCATGTTCACCTAGCAAAACCAGTATGCTAAAATGGTATTCTTAAGGTCATTATAATTTTTTAAAGCTAACATTCAACATCCAAGCACAGGGTGCAAAGGAAGTCAGTTTTACAGCCTGCCATTTGGGCAAGCTGTAGGTAGCATGTACTAAGCCCACAAGTCATTAAACCCTTTTTGATTAGCAGGATTGATTACAATCCTTTTGTAATTTGAATTTCCCAAAAAACAGCAGCTGCCCATCGGTCAAGTTAAAAACAAAAACCACCAGCCCGACAGCAAAATCCAAAAGCCCCGGGCGATTGGACACGACTTTCTTTGCGAACTGAAGCAAAAGGTAGCTATAAGGTAACTTTTTTGAAATGCAGACTTGATCTGGAACCTGCTAGTGTTCGTAGCCTGCTCCACAGATCAACGGAACTAAACTAATGAATAAGGTAGTCTGAGAAACAGCTCTAAAATCCTTGTTCTGGGCCCTTCACCTGTGTTTACTGGGATTTGGGTACGCACCATGATTGCCGATCAGGTCGAAGGGTCAATCAAAACGCATTTCCAGTAATTCATTGAGTCTATTGGGGGCCTATTGGCGCTGCTTCCTAGACGTACAGACTGGTATTCACAGCACATAACTTCCTTGAGCACAGTATTTTATTTGATGAACATGAAACTCGGGTCAGGTCATGAAAATCAAAAAACAAAAAAAAAAACCTGAAAAGTTTACATCTTCTTAAACAAGGTGGAATTTCCATTTGTCCATTGGCTCTCCCACCTTCATGCTACTACCTTGAGATCAAGCTCATTTCACTCACCATTTTTCATGCTTTGTCACCTTGTAATTTATCTTCAGTCTCCAGTCTTCATAATCATTAATACCGCTTTGTACTAATTTCATGAAATTTAAATGACCCCCCAGGTCATGCTCTCTTATCTAAAAATGACCCCCCAAAACCAATCAAGATTTTGAAAATGAACCCCCAGCAAAATGGGTGTCCCCAGTTCTGAGCCATCACGAAACCGTCACAGAAAATGAGGCCGTTTCCTTCCCTTTTAATATGTCTTGACGCTAACAAATGTGTCCAGCTATTTTTTCATTACTGTTATAGAGACAATATACGCAAAAATTTGGGCCAAAACATTTCCCAAGGATGCAAAATGTCTGGTAGATGGGAGTTACTCAAAAACGTCTTTGCTTAAGTTTGCTTAATAAACAACCAGCCCCTAGGGAGTCTATCACAGGCCAGCCTAATATCCTCAGATCTAGAATTACCTGAAATGTATAATATTAAGGCAACAGAATGGCAACGGCAGCGAAAATGTCACCCAAAAAGTGAATTTGTGCTGTTTCAAACTTCATTACTGTTATTCCATTGTCAAATGTTGGGATTTTTTCAGGAGTTGAATTCTAGAGGACTGTATCTAATTTCACAACACAAAAAAGAAAATCATTGTCTTCTGTTCATGTCCTCTACAAAATGTGAAAATAGGAAGCTTCAAATTGTAGTCGAGCATTGACGGCAAAAAAAGGTACAAAAAAGCACGATGCACATGCAAAGTTGTTGTTTCCCCAATCTTAACCTAATGCCTTTCTGCTGTTGTTGTTGCCATCATCATTGCTTTATAAGCTTGCTAATAAGTCTTACTCGCAAAGGACTCTGCCATCAGCCAAGCAAGCATACACATTATCTGGCCCACTTTTCCCCCCAAAGACATCTCTTCCAAGAACAGCTTCAACCCAAGCAATTGCATCAGCTTCTTCATCTGAATTGTATTTTGCTTCTTTCTGTAAAATAACAAAGCTACCATTATTCATTTATTCTTGTTATGGCAGAATTAGGCATATCATATTAAATAAATGCTCTTTCTACATAGATTTAACTTTAGCAACCAGCCAGGCACAACCAGCCAGTGTACTGCGTAATACATGGTTTCATATAATTATTAATTTGACCTTGATTTTTTCTCTTATAAAATGTGAAAGATAACGCTGATGTAACTTATTTTATCAAAACAGGGCTGTCAAACTCTCCCAGATAATCCAGGAGACTCCAGATTTTGAACTGTTTCTCCCAGTCTCCAGATTAGAGTCTGAAATCTCCTGGATAATCGCCATTTCTTGTAGATTTGACTTTCTGACCATGGAATTTAAAATATTTTGTGTCGTTTGAGCTATCGTGCTGTTAACATCAAACCGTTTCCTCACAAACTCCAGTATGCCATTGTAATAACGTGATTAGTGGGAAGGAAACCAATTAGGTCAAATGTTACAATTCCAACATCATCTTTTTTGCACGCTCTTTTTTCACAAATGACGTCACGTGCCGAGCATTATGACGTCATCTATCATCCCTTCCCTATCATTTCTCAATAGGCTGATTTAGCAACAGAACAGGAACGTCAGTTGATGACTGCGCGGGCAAATCAAACAACTGGCTTGACCAATGGCAGAGCTGCAAATTGCACAGCGGAAGTCGAATTTAGTCCCTTCCGCGTGCTTTCCCGTCGTCAAATGACGTTCCCGTTCTGTTGCTAAATCAGCCTAATATTTGAAGATGGTTGACAGCCCTGTCAAAATATCATAACTAGTCAATCAAAAAACATAAAAAAATCGACGAACACACCATCGCGTATCGATAAATCGATTGGGTTTTCGGTAATTCATCTCCATCGATTTGTTACTATATAAGCCCTGAACGTATAAAACCGCAGTGTACAAAGCACTAGCATTAAAAACCAGATTTTCACATCTTATAAAATTAACTTAACTTAACTTAACTTTATTATTCCATCGCTCATATAGTACAAACTCAGTAAAGCCAAAGCCGGTGGCTTATACGGCCTGTGGTCAGAATGACAGAAATTATTTATTATTATTTTATTGGACTGTAGGCTAAACTAAAAAAGTAAAACAAGATACAAAACTGAGATTAAATAAGTTTTCATGCATTCAGTCCTATAACAGTCCATAACTAGTGACAAATAAACTAACAATAAGCTATAAGAATCCTGCGCTAGTTCAAAAAGTGAAGTTTTAGTTTCTTTTTGAAGTTAGTAGCGGTAAGGCTGTCACACTACACTAACCTTAAGACTTGCATAATCTTTTTTTTTCTTTTTGGTTAAGTTTATATCCAAACAGTTACGTTATTTATGAACATACTTTACGGCAACAAAAGCAGCAGTACATGTAGCGAAAGTCTCTTCTGCAGCACCATTTTGAAATAACGCGGGAAACTGGGATAGACTTGAGACCAGTCTTTTATCTGTCACACATCTTCACAAGATCGTCACACATATGGGTGGGGTTCCAAGGAGCTTCCAAAACGACCATTTGGATTGTTATAGAACAGCCAGATTTATGTGCAATGGTAATGCAACTTTGACCACACAAACGGCAAAACATGAAATATCTTTTCTGTGACCCGATAACGTGTTGATTGCATTAAAAAGAGCGAGACTCTATTTTTTTTTTTCATGAAATCGAGTATTCAAGGTGGAGTCCAAGCAAATTAAAATAACACGTTTGACTTTCATAACGTTTTCGATGGATTAAAAATAAGTATGAGTCTTAACGTAAACAAATTAGAAGGTTTGCATCAGTTTAATAGTTTTTCTTTTCCATACTGACCGAGGAGATTGTTTTATAACAACAGCACACCGTGATAGAATCTGTTTTGAACACGAAAAATCCTTGAAGCCCAAAACACAAACAAACATTTTAGTAACACAAAAGTGAACAATGACGATAGTTTGCAACGAAAAACATAAAGATGCTAGTGCGCGTTCATGAAAAAACAGCTCCAGATATTTCATTTCCTCATCGCTCAATGGAAAACTGGGACAGTAACAAAATCAAACTTTTAAGTCAAACATGATTTCTGCCCTTGAAAGTACATTTTGTGAAAAGAAAAAGAGGAATACTGACGCAGACATTCCCCTGATATGAATTACTTCCCCGCAAAAAATAAGTCGAAAAAGTTGGGGACACGATCGACAATGGGGACACGATTGATCAGCCATACGTGCTTGAAGTGAGGCATTCCTTTCCTTATACATCCACAACTTTAATTCAGTGAAATTTTTGCAGGTGTTTTGATCCTTCCTTACCTTACGTTCTAATTCGGCAGAGAGTCCATATCCCCTGGCTTTATTCATGCTGAGTCCTCTTTAGCCAACGAAACAAAAAACGCAGCTGATGGTTCTTGTTAGCTCAGTGTTGTGCACGAAAGCACGTCCAACTTAAGAGTACCAATGTATTACAGTTGAGCGAGCCTAGATATCTCATGCCTAGAATCCCAGTAATGTGGGCGAGGTCGTGACACACATACTGATTGTGGCACACGATACGCTCTCTGCATTCATAGATGTTTTCAAGGCCTCCAATTTTTAAACATGTTCTGCTTAAAAATTACCGCTTGACCATTAAAGGGATTTGCAACAGCAATAGCAATTAATTCAAGAAGGGTCTAAACATTTTTGCTGCGTTCGTTTCATATTTCAAAAAACATCTTGCTTCACTGTCTGCCTTCCAAATTTTCAATCTTCTTAGCGGACATTAGATGACAAGTTCAATGATTACAAAAAATAACACAACACAATTTTTAGACTTAAAAAAAAAACTCTACATACTTTTGTCATCTTGAATTGCAAGTTCGGTTCGTTACAATATTTCGATCGAAGAAACAAGATGGTTATTTCACAACAAATTAAAAAATAACGTGTGTAGAATTTTAAATGTCATTTGTTTGAATTAAGATAACATCTCAAAACGTTTACCACCTAGTAGCCATAAATGGTGCAGTAAAATAATGCGTTGATACGTGCCTAGTTTTCAAGTTGAAAAGAAATTGAATTCATTCATTAAATTCACATTACATCGAATTTAAGAAAGCACTCGAGTTCTCGGATTAAGACACGCCACGTACTGGTCTCAAAGACCACAAGGGCGAATAAAGGACGTTGGAAGGACCAGATATATCTCGCCGCTGTAATTGTCCCTTACGTAAACGGTCACTGCCATTATATATATGTTATTGAGGGTGTTTCTATTAGAAAGAGGGGAAATCGCACCTCAGGGTCGAACCCGGGATCTGGGATCCTATTTAAACCCGAAAAGTTTTGCTTAGGGCGACGAAAGTAAGGCGCGGCATTCATAGAAAACAGGCTTTTTTTTCGTATATGCTTAATTGAACAATTCTAATACTCTCTTTAGCGAAACCCAGTAAATGTAATGAAGGTTTTTTAAATTTTTCATATTTCACGCCTGATGAATCTGTACAACCGTGCATAAATAAAGATTACTTACTTTAAGTAATACTTTTTCCAAAACGAGGCACTTGCCACGTAAAACAAATTGAAGTATAATACAATGGTGTCAATGGTGTTAGTCCTTACTACAAAATACATGGTTAATATGTCTTTAATTCTTACAGTGCATCGGTAAGAATTTTCCCCTGGCTAGGACTCTGCACTCATTTGCAAGTAGCTGCTGTTTCGCGTTACGAAATATAGAGATAAAAGCCATCCAAACAATTTATTAGTCTATCTTTGTATGATATTTATTTACAGTGGAATCTGAAAAACGGTTTTATATAATAATAATAATATTTAAGAAAAACATACACACACGCACACTTGAAATACAAATTAACACGATACAAAAAAAAAGCCAAAACCGCTGCTATCTGGACATCAACGTCAGCGAAAAGGGGTCATCAGGCAGAAACTTGGTTTGCTCTGGAAAAACAAAGAGTATCATTAAATAATAATTTACTGAAGATCCTCCAACAACAACAACAACAACAAAACCAGATTAAATACATATTGCTTTTGATAAGAGAAGAATCGCGGTGGACAAGGAAATGGTTTTGTTGACAAGTTCACAAGGAGAATTGGCCACCGTTACAAAATTTCAAAGATAATGTTTTAACGAGCTTGAGCCCGTTCAGGGAACTCAAAAACATCTCATTCCCCTGACTAGCAAGTTTCGCGGTCGGCCGACACTCAATCGGCCGATCATAATTAACATCAAAAGAAACTTCACGACTTTCCCGCCCTTCGCGCAGGTCACATGTACTTGTTCCAAGAGCTTAGAGCGATTTTCGTATGACCTTGAAAAATGGTTTTGGTAAGTGTTCGCTATTTGTTTTATCAGCCAATGGATGAAAAGATCGAAACATGGACTTTTCGTTTTCCCGCCAAAAAAAACCCCTAATATGGAGAAGACATTGCTCGATTGAAAAATCGTGTTGCAGTATGACGTAAAAATAATTGTAAATTGCTTTTTTACCCATATAAACTCGTTTAAACTTCTCCGTGCGTTCCAGATCGAATTGGAATTTGGAAGTGTTGGTTTTTGAGGAGAGGGAAAAACCGGAATCTCCGGAAAAAAACCTCTCGGAGCAAGGGAGAGAGCCAAAAACAAGCTCAGCCCACGTATGGTGTCAACGCCGGGATTTGAACCCGGGCCACATTGGTGGGAGGCGAGTGCTCTCACCACTGCGCCACCCTTGCTCGTCAAAGCGAAGTATCGATTGATTTCTAGAAAGTTCTTCGGGCATGAAGTTTTTTCACCCGAGCGTTCGCTTAACCAACCAAAGGCCACGCGCGTTCGTGTCCGTCCGATAAACCAATCAAATCGTTATTCGCGTGTTTACACTTCAAGGTCGTAGGAAAATCGCTCTCTTGGTTACATTGCCACGTTGTGGCTAGAGTGCAGAACAGTCGGTGTTTTTCTGTTTCAAAAGCGGTTTTAAAGGCGCGAAGCGCTGGCTGCGCACGAGCCTCACATGACCACTCTCCGTTTTTAGCCTCGCCTCAGACATTTCGTTCGCGCTTTCTTGAATACGCAAAAAATACGGACTGTCTAGGTTGTGCCTTTTCTCATTGACTGGTATAAATATAATGGTTTTGCTATACGGCAGACAATTGAAAATAGTCTATTAACTTAGTTGTTGCCAGGCTTATGTCTTTCTGAAACTGACCTGATAAATACTCTGAGCCTGCACTTGTAGCAACTTCTTTCCAGTCATAAAGATATCTAAAAAAGGTGAAATAGATTAATCACACTTTTGTAAAAAATTCCCTAAAGGCCTTTCATATGGTAATGACAAGCAATATCTGCGAGGACTGACGCTTTTTAAAGACAATTTTGGTGGCAGCAGAATTAGACTGATCACAGTCTCCTATTTTTCTGCAAGATCGTCCAGATCGAGCGCTTTGCGTTACGGGCAGCCATCTTGGATGAGTGTCAAAACTACCTCCCTCCCCCTACCGCTTTAAACCCCGACGCCCGCCCCCCTAGGTACATATGAAACCAAGATGGCCGCCCATACCTTTTAGCGCTCGATCCTGACGATGTTACGATGAAACAGGGGACTGTGAACAGTCCACAGCAGAAGCAGTAACGATTTTTCTAATGAGGAAACGCGCGCGCCCGGTTTTTCTTGAGCCCATTTTCCTTTCAAGCGTCTATCTGCTACCTCAGACTTACATGCAACACAACTTGACTCTCTCTTGCATAGTTAAATTAATTCGGGTGATAAATTTCCTAGAAACATTAGCAGATATTGGTGTTGGAAGGAGTTTTGGAAAAATTACCATATCCACCGGACAAACCAAAAATCGCGGTAACAAAAGTGCTTTTACATACTGGTCAAAGTTCAATCCGTTTGTCCATTCCAGCAGTTCATCCACTTCCCAATCTTCCACAGCATCCTGCCCCCGTGTGTCTGTGATAGTAAGCATTCCTTCAGCTACTGACTGTACCACTTGCTCAGTTTTCGGATCTCCCTGCCTGGCCCTCAACATGCCTTTCTTGTACCTGTGCACAAGGTAGAGTGGGTTAGTCTGTGTAACTGGTGGGGTTTCAGCCCCCCCCCCCTGGGGGGGGCGGGGGGGTACTCCCTTTAATGGCCTATACTGGGAGGCTCCGCCCGGAAGGGGTACCTTTTTGAGGCTTAAAGTATACAAAGGGTAGAGATTTCACCAGTTGATGTATATAAAGGGTAGGCATGGTTGCCAAAGCCAGAGGTTTCTGAAATTCCCTGCCTTTTTCCTGGCAAATGTAAAATCTCCCTGACCAGCTGAATTAACAATTTCACAAATAAGCCCTGATAATGGACTCAACTCTCCGCCCACAGCATCATCTTTACCCGTTTATTCATGCTTTCAGCAAGTCACGTGCAGTGTACACGAATTGATAGTTCCTTAATATTTACATAGGACATGCAAAAAGGATTGGTTTTCTTGAAAACCCAAAATGAGCTTGTCATTCAAATTCTCTGATGACCAATATTCTACCAATACAACAAGATTCATGTCAGTTAAATGTACCAAAAAAAATAAAACAGTAGAAAACAATAAAAGTAGCGGAAAAAGACTAAATATGCACTCTTAACATTTCGCTTTTCCCTGACTGCGTTCGAAGACTTTAATATTCCCTCACTAAAAAATTGAAATTCCCTGACAATTCCCTGACCTTGAACAAATTTTTTTCCCCTGACCATTTCCTTACCCGTGGCAATGTTCAATGGTAGGGAAATTTGTCATTTCGGTCGGTATAAAGGTCCAAAAGGGCTAACACATGCACTTTCTGGGTGTGAAAAAGTCGAGAGAACCTTCTGGTTTGGTGATTTATACATATTTAAAAGACAGTGCGTTCCACCGCGGTCAAAGAATAAGTTAATTTGACAATCTTTGCAATTTTTAACTAATAATGAGCTTCGCGCAAAGGAAAGTCCAGCAGTAACACACTTTTTTGGTTTTTATACACTTGGAACGTTTTAGGTAAACTTTCAAAAAGTTTAGTAAATTAAAAGCCTGTTGGAAATACATTCAACTTTCAACAGATAAAGTAACAACCTAATCTTTGAAGTACTTTGCCGAGCTTTTGCAAATTTCTCTTATCTGACCGCGGTGAAGGTTTGCATGAGGACGTCTCAAGCAAAGAAAACAGGAGACTACATAAAACAGTTTTGGCTTTTCTTCCTTCCTATCTATCCTTAGACAAAGACATCCTTGAAAATTTTTCATGGACTACTTTAAAAAAACTGCTAGCAAGATCATGCCAAAGTGGTTTCCCAATAGTTCATTTTTCTTGTTGTTGTTGTCGTTGTTGTTTGATTGTTGTTGTCATTGTATGAGTTTTTTGCTCGTTTGTTTCTTCTATCAGCCAATAATTTAAAAAAGTAAAAACGTGGAGTCGTCGTTTAGTCACCGAGGAAATGCACCAAAGTACTAATTGGGGACACTATTTTTACGTCTCCTACTGAAGACGGAACCGTCATTTTACGTGGTCATCCGAGCCACGCGTAGGTCCAGCCATTTCCAGAGCAAAGAAATACCTTCATTTCTCAGTCATTTTAAGACTATGAGTGTTGGTCCCGGTCCCGGGAATCGAACCCACGACCTCCCGCTCTTCAGTTACACGCTCTACCAACTGAGCTAACCCTGCCGCGGTCAATGGTCATGAATATGCTTTACTGGAAAGCACGAGCGAGGTCTGACCGGAAATTAGGTGGTAAAAATACTCAGAATGCAATAATTACATTTTCTTCATCCACTCCACTTTCTTCCTTTTCCGTTTTCTCTCGAGGTCCTGTTTTCTAGTAACCTGCACAAAATAAATTCATCTTAGAAATCAAATAGTTTGCAGATTCCAGGGGGGGGAGCTTTAACAAAATATAATATGAATGTTTACGCCTAAGGCTTGTTTACACTGTACGGCAACGGCACAGAACTGTAACAAGTCGTTCACACAAACCGAACATCAGAGCACTGTGCCGGCTCGGTTGGCTAAGAGAGTCTGGTTAACTAGCAGTCCTCACTCCTGAATATTTACTTCCGTCTCAGTGAATTCCAGTCCTTGCTCCTACTTATTCACTTCCGCTACGGTCCGAATATCTGTTCACACTGAACAAAAACGTCCACGCAGAAAGATCAACACGGCGCAGCTCCGCACCATTACAGAAATCGCGCCGAATAGACCTTTTTACTGATACGGCGGCCATATTGAATTAATTGGATTTAAGAAATGTTATGGGATGCCCAGTGGGGCATGAGCACGATCCGATGTACTCGCATCAGTATTTACGCGCGCTTTTCGTGCCACTTTTTCTTTAAGTTTTCTAGAAAAAGATTGTAATGGGAAAAAAGATCGCTGTGCCGTATTTGGATGTAATAATGATCGCCTTTTTCCCGAGAAATATACATTGAAGTTCTCTTTTTGACCGAAAAGCGCGCGTAAATACTGAGCGAATGCCCATGGGCATCCCATAATACTCCTTAAATCTAATAAATTCAATATGGCCGCCGTATCGGTAAAAACATAGCCTAACATTTTTTTTCCTGTTGGTTTGTGTAAACAGAAAGAACCCACACAGTACCTTATTATAACTGAACTGTTCTTTTTTAAGAGCTGACTCATAAACCACAGGATCCTGATCAACTTGTTTCATTATTCGGTCAGACACCAGTCTCCAGCCATTGTTCTCCCATCTTTGATACCAGCCGGTTCTGTTAACTACAAAACAAGGAGAGTTTTAGTACTTGTTAAAGTTTATTGATAGGATAGCACCACACGCTTACTACATGTATTTTCCGTTCTATCGAAGACTATGTGTAATGTGATGGCCGCTTCAATCATGAAAACGGCTGTGCTAAATGTAATATATATCAATTAGGTTTGGGCAGTGCAAAATTCAAAGGAGCATCGCCTTAAACTAGGCCCTTTCTTCGAGCACCTTGTAACCTCATTCTTTGAGCCCAAATGTTAAAATACTCCCTAAATTTCTAATCCAAAACTTCCTAAATATAACTAGTCATGACCCCATTAGGTTCTTGCAGTAGCTGGGTTTGTACTCTGCAGGCAGTGATCTCTCTGGGCCAGACGCTATGCTATGAACCACACAAAATGTACAAAAAATTGTGATACACATGCAAAGTTGTTGTTTTGGTTATTAATTCTTATTTTTGAGGTTCTCATTACCATCCCTAATGTAATGACGTCTATATGTATGTCTCAGACTATGAGTAGTCTACTTTTTTCTTGGTCCGTCAAGCAAATCACGTCTCTCGGCTCGACACTCGTGCACTCGTGCACTCCCCTTCACTAAATCTGAAGAAAAAGAGAGACTGCTCACAGTCTACGTATGTCTTTATGTACCCACCCTCTTCAGCATTAATTCCTTTGTTGTGTATAAATTCCACAGGAAGCCGTTTTGTTGTTGCTTGTGTGTAATCTCTTGGGGCATTAGCACACAAGTCTACAATGTTGCGATGAGTAAAAATCTTGTAATAGATATTGGGAGGGAACTTTTCCTGGAAAAAAATTTCAAAAAAAATTGCCAAAACCCAACTCAATAAAGACCATGTACTTGAAGCCACTGCAATAGGTCCAAAAATATAGAAGTTGACAGCTGTCAATAATAAGATACTGTAACATTACAGTCAAACCCCTCTTAATATGGACACCTCATTATTACGGACAGTTTGCTTTATTTCTTGAAATTCCAGCCGCTTAAAACGGATGCCTCTTTAATATGGACACTTTCTATGGCCCCCTTCATAGCCATATTAGTGAGCTTACTCATTAGGAAGGCACAAAGAAGAAGACGGCAAAACGCTTGTGATGATGATGATGTTATGATGATGATGATGATGAACTTTATTCATGTGTCGATGTATTTAGCTGATGCTAATTGGGGACACGAATGTGACAAATGTGTGTGACAAATGTGACAGGCCTATTACCTGTGTGTTTGTTGTTATTAATATAACTGTGTTTTGATCTTCAACAAAAAGATCTTTTAAAAGGAAGGTGAAGTTTGGTGGAAATTATTTTCAAACAGAATTATTGTCACGCTTGTCACACAAGGGTTGCCGTCTTCTATCCTCTGCCATCCCTTTGCGTAAGTTCACTATTAACAAGCTTTGACTGTAATACACTGAATTTAATACATATGACTAGGTCAGTAAACATCACACATATGTTTCTCCCCCAGACTGCGTCAAAGCCAACAAAAAGGGATTTCCACTTAATATATTTCAAGTTGCAGGATATATGCAATAAGTAGGCAAGGAAATGACAGCTAGCAGGATGAAAGTAGCTGGGTTCACACTCATAGTAACTGGGAGAAGGGGAGGGGGAATCCCCAGTCCTGACCCTTAGTAACAGCCCTGAGTCTTAAACTTCCTTTTTAGAACACCCAGGGGTTTTGTTTCTGGTTCTCTCCTTTCGTCGGAAACGTTTTTTTTCCAGTTACTCTGGTTTTCCCTTCTCCTCAAAAACCAAACATTTCTAATTTCCAATTTGACTAGGAATCAGGTAGATTAAGAACCACTAAGTGGATGTGCTACCTTTAAATTGTTATTTTTTTACTCATGTATTTATCGATTGATTGAGTGATTGATCAATCAATCCATTGATTTATGTATCTGGGGGTACTCACTCCTGCCAGCCTAAACTTTATATGGACTCCAGCAGCAGCATCTAAGAGTTCAGCCTATAGGGAAAATAATGTGAAAAAAATTCATTAACAAGATCCCAAAAATAACATTTCTTAAAAATATACATTTTTGGCATCTGGGAGGGAACTGCAGGTCGAATAGGTTTTAACAATGAGGCCCTGTTGGGTTGAATAATTTTCCAACAAGCAACATGGCCTTGAAACAGCAACAAAAGACTGGGTGAAATGGTGATATAAAACATAAAGATAGATTCAATACCAACAAGAACAAGGCATTCTCCTCAAAATGAGAAATGACTGTACATGTATATGAAATTTCCCCTGCTAAGAGGGCCTCAACAATGGGTTTTAAACATTTTGGCAGAAGATTGTTTTTAGGAGGAGCTTCAAGTACCTCTTCTTGGAAAGTTAGTTCAGTTTAATACATGTAATTAAATTTAGCAAAACTTCATAATGGACTGAAGGGGTTTTTATATTCATGACAAAACTACAACCTCCCTCATGCAACCATAACTCAATAGTACACACTGAGCTGTTTACCAATGATTTTATTAAGGACACTAGGGATTAAGTGGTCAGGCAGATGATCAGAATTTTAAACTGAACAAAGCGCTAGAGATAAAAATATAAAATAAAAATAAAATATACCACATTTCAAAATGAAAATACCTCTCTTGGATTGATACATTTAAGCATTGAAGAAGGGTCTCCGCGGCTTTTAAAGTTGATTAAGTCTCTGTAGTACCTGTATACCTGAACATCCTAAAAAGCAAAATAATACAGAGACAGTTTTTTTCATCCCAGGCTGTAAGCTACAGTGGAACCTTAACAGAACAAAGGGCCAAGGGACTAACAAAATATGTTCTTCATAATGAGGTTTCATTTTATCGAGGTAAACCTTTTTCATATATTTTACTATTACTGGGGCTAGGATCAATATCATTCGTTATATCGAGGACTTCGTTATGTAGAGGTTCATTGAATCAAGGTTCCTCTATACCTTAAACCCCTTTCACTCCTAGTCTATGTTAACATGGCAAGACTTAATTTCACTCTCACTTTTAGATAAATTATTGTAAATTTTTTAAGCCTAGAGTTGTATTTTCCCAGATTCTCTAAAACAACTAACTTTAACATGAGAAAAAGGAACCTAGATTAAAAGTTAATCCAGGGTTAGCAATAATTGCCTTTTTCAATTTGTCTGAGCAGACGGACCCTGGAAGATTGAGGCAGAAAGCAATTTTCAAGGTACAACAGAAAGATACTAATGAGTCTACACTAAAAATTAGTCCAAATAAATCTTCTTAGTCTTACAATATGTTGTCTCCAAGATCTCTGAATAATCTTTGCTGCTTCTTCTCTGTTAATGATTTGTCTTTTTTCGGACCCCTCAGTTCCAGCTGTGTCCACACGCTCACTCACAGCTCCTGATACTGACACTCCCCCATCTGTAGTTGGTGGAGGAGGCCTGGGCATGTCTGGCTTTAATAATACTGAACGCCACCATTCTTGTATAAGTAGAGCACAGAATTCTGTGTACGTCATCAGCTTACATGATGGTCCTTGTTCTGCAACAACACGCTCACAATACTCTTTATATCTCTTCTTTGTTCTAGGCAAGGCATAAGCAGGCACTGAACGCCCCTGTAGTGTTTTGAGAACAATACCATAAGCCATGGTTAAATACATTTAAAATTATTATATCCTCAGTACTAAACACAAACATAAGCAATATCATGACTGTTTATTCTGTCTGCATTATGTGCAGCACGTAAATGTTATTCTGTTTCTGAATTTTTGCATGTGACTTTTGTTTCAACAACAAACATTGTCCTATTATCATTTAAATCCTTTGGGTGTTAATTTTCTTTGTTGTTGTTGTTTGACTGTTTATCTTTTCTTTTCATACATCAGGAACAAACAAAAACTCATAGAAAACAGAGGATGAAAACATTTTTTATTTTATTTTGTTAGATTCGCCAATTATTGGCAGGGTCACCGCAACAGCATGACGCCAATTACTGCGGGCCTGTAACAGTCCCTTCCCCCATGAGAGATAGACCACCACACCGGGGACTACGTCCCCTACTCTTTACAAACAGTGTGTGGGTTCTTTAACGTCCCACAGAATTTATATATGCAAGGGTTGTGAGACAGGGCCTACAGTTTATTGCCTTATCCGAGAAGACTAGAAAGTTTAACCATTTGCAGATGTCCTTACAAAGGCAGCACTTTCTCCTCAGCCATTTAAAGACCCCGAGTGTTGGTCCGGCCAGGACTTGAACCAGTGGCCTCCCACTCGGCAGACTGGCGTTTATCCAACTGAACTAACCGGGCGGCGGTTAAATACATAAATAAATGGCTCAATGAAAAACAATCTCAAGGGGCTGTGGAGGAATAGAAGTTGATGAAAGGAAAATGATGGCTATCAGAGAAAGGAGTGGTGAGGGAAAAATGAACAAAACCAACAACAGCTACCACAAGCCTTACCTTTGATGAGGGCTGTGGAGTAGAGTGGGGAACTATTGGTGTAATTGTCCTTACATCACTAAGCCGTGATGGAGTTTGAATGAATCTACTGCCAAGAGCTGTAGACATGACGCTTGCATTTGGATGAAGAATCCCAAACAACTTACATCTGTAATGATAAAGATTATTGTTATGATGAATATTGTTATTGTGATGATAAATTAAACATGAGATCAGTCAATGTCCACAAGGAGCTGATTAATCTTAATAACTTTAACAAGCATTCCTGTTTTAGAACCTAAAAAAGTAAAACATTACCAGTCACACCTAAATGTTACATGTTTAGCTCTTAAGTAAGTATATTTACCGTGTGAAGTACCCTCTCCAAACACGTTGAATTTCAGTTACTGCAGCAATTCTTGCTTCCTGCTCATCTCTCCTTGAGGCAATTAACTCCTGTAGGACCATAAAAAGAGATCTGAAATTATGAGCCAAACTTTGGAGGAGAAAATTCCTTGATTTTTCATTTTTCCATCACAATAACAACTTTCAAGACCCTGTTTTTGCAAATGCAAATAATTTTTCTTCCTGGATGGCAAATTACTAGATCCTGAGGGCAGGGACACTAAAACAGCCTAATACCCCATGGCGGGGACAAAAATAGAAAGGCAAATGCCCCGCCCAGAAGCTTCCGCAATCACTGTACTACTAACAGCAGTTGACATTCACTGCAGAGTAGAGAAGTACCACTTTCAGCATTTTTAAAGTGCAATTTTTCATTTCTGTAGGTCTGTTGCTCCTTTCTTAAACTGTTTGTTATAGCACTAACCATGTCAATAAAGACATCAACAACAACATAAATGCTGTTCGTGATTCTCTCTTCATTACAATTGTTGTTTATCTTGTTTAAAATAACTGATTAGTAAAACTAATTGTAATTAAAGAGTCAACTGTTAAGTCAGCTATTCTGAATATTTGTGGCAACCATATTTTGTTCAAATCCTTGATCAACCTAAGACTGATCTAAAACAAAAAAACTTCAGTAGTTTCTTTGTGTTGTGGATAAGTGCGATCACCAAATGACATATCTCAAGACACTGCATTATATATACCCACACCACAAAGCGAAAGTTGTTTTATAACACCCAGAAATACTCTATAAATTGACTCGTACAGTGATGGCTTGTGATGTTGCTGTAACAACTCTAGCTTAATAAGCGATAAAGAAATGCAGAAAATCCAGAAAAAATACTAATAAACAATCAAAGTGGGAATCATGTGCATGTGAAAACCTGGGATGGCCCCGGGGTTGGAAAATCCCCAAACTTATTGGGAACATAAGGGTAAGGGTGAATTTGGAAAATTGGCATACCCCTAGGAAAACCATATGTCCCTGCATAACAACAGACAGACAGTGACTGTCTTAATTATGGATGAGTCACAGCTACATATAACTTTTTAAGCCGTCAATGCAAGTAGATGGAAGGAAAGAGTATTCAAACTCACAAACATGACTTAGCAAACAATTTTCTTAACTACCAGCGCCCTCTTCCCAATTTCCATGTTATTGTCCACTGATATCTTGTCCAGTTTTAGGTTTCAACCAAGATAAAACTTACCTGTCTGTCGGCTTTTGTGGCGAGAGCAAGTTTTAAATTCGTTGCTGTAGATCCTGCAATGAGTTAGTAGGAATACCAAGTGTGAAAGAAAGAAAGAAAGAAAAAAGAAAGCCAGTAAATTTGGTTCTCGACGCTTTGTCTGTAACAAAGCTGACAATGCAGACGCCCTGTATGTAAGCTTCTTTTTCTCCAATTCCATTTCAGAAAAATCGGGTCGAAATTTTGTGCTTTGTAGACGCTCCGGCTTTAAACTCAAATTCATTAATATTTAAGGGAAACAGAGTCTCATTATTAATAAATAAACTTGATAGCAGCAACTAACAACGTTGCAAGAAGTCACTTCACAATCAATGTAATCGCTGAAAGTTACCTGGCAAGTCAACACTGCCTAGAATCTTGCGCGCCTCTTCGCGACTCAGTTTTGTAAACATGGCGAAAATTGATATTAAATAGTACTATCTAGCCATAAAAAGGCATGTTTTTTCATTATCTGTAGGCAAAAACCCAGCACCAAAATGCTATACATTGAGCAAATTGGCGGATTGTCACGAAGATTTCGTAGCAACAAAGCATCCGCTGATCATGTACTGCGGGCAGGTAGCAAACATGGTCGACTAGACCATGTTGTATGCTCCATCCATAGTATTATGCTCAAAATTATGCCGGCATAATGTATGTATCTGACCCTATGGTCGAGTCTTGGAAACTGTGCTGTCACAGGTCGCCCAAGCTCGAAATATCAGCATCGGCGACCATCGGACAATAGACCTTGGCATGGTTTTCGACGCAAACGTGTAAGAAATTACAGTGTTTGTATGAGAATCTAATGTCGAATAATTTCCTTAAAACGGTTGTTCTGAGAAAAATATCAATTGTAAACTAAAGCTACACAGCAAAGGATTATCCTAAAAAAATTTGGGGGCGTACCTGTGCTTAAATTTCCCCATAGGCTTGCTTTAGATTTTCCATATATTTGTCTGCAATTTTCCCGGAACTTTCTCACAGACAAATTCATAGGAAATTTTGGAAAGGTGGTTCTAGGTCTTCTAGTGCATGTACCGCCCTTAATTTTTTTCAGGAGAATCCTTAGGAGTGAAGCTTTAGTTTACAAATCATATTTTTTTCAGAACAGCCGTTCTACTAGTCTGCTACACAGCCATTTTTAGCGTCGTCACGCAAAGCTCCTCCCCACAAGTGGCTGTGTAGCAGACTACCGTTCTACAGAAATTATTCGACATTAGATTCTCATACAATGTGCCTACTCGTCAAGATGGCGTCGAAAACCGTGACAAGGTCTATAGGCCCTTTCTAGCCTGAATTTCATCCGATTGCTTCGAGTCGTTTTCTCCTCTCAGCAACTGAGATGAAATTCAGGCTAGGCCCTTGGCAGCTTGCCATTTTTGTGGTACAAAACCGCCATACTGGGACGCAAACGTCGCACTGGGACAAGACAAACAAAGGAAATTACCATTTAAAATTATGAGACTCCTTATGGACCCAACCAACGGACTTTTAATGTTTTGCTTGATTTATTTGTTTCTTTTAGCCTCGTACCCTTCTGTTTTTGGTGGCAATATTTATTTTCCTTGTTTAGTCATACAAATTAGTTGCATACTCGAAACATATCGACGTTTTTCAATTGCTTTGTTTATAAGCATCCACAAACTATCCCATACAACGCCGAATTAGTAATTTGCTCATTAAACGTGAGAGGTTTGTCGAACATCATGAAAAGGCGTGAGACCTTCCGTTGGCTTAAGATGAAGAAATATGCCGTTTATTTTTTACAAGAAGTTCATTGTACAAAAGACAAAGAGCACATATGGTCCGCGGAGTGGGGGTATTCCGCCATATTCAGCAGCTTCTCTAGCGCCAGCGCGGGAGTATGTGTGCTTTTTAATAATAATTTCAACTTTCAAATTTTAAAATCCTTTTCCGATCCAGAGGGAAGGTTCGTCATGGATGTCTCAAAATTTCAAAGATTTAGAAAACGTCTCTCCCTCCTTGTCTCTCTGTTTCGGTCTCATTGACGACGTAAAAGACCTTTTCTTTCATCACCTACTCCTTATAGCTAGACATTACATATACACCTGCAGACTTGGGAACAAGCTTCCTAAGCTGCAGGTGTATATACAGGTACTTATGAACTCGATAGAAATTGAAAAGCATATTGCATTCCACAATAACGACTCAAACGTCTTTGTACGGAAATGGTCTCGCTTTAAAAATAACCTCTCACAAAATCTGTTGCATTAACAATATATAAGAAGCGTAAAACGTAGAATCCCTTAACTTGAAACCAAATTTGTTGTATGACCTTTTGTGTGATTTTATTTTACTATATGTATATACTTTTTGCTTGATTTATTTATTTGTTTATTTTAGTCTCGTACCTTTCTGTTTTTGTGACAATATTTGTTTTTTTTTTTAGTCATACAAATTAGTTGCATACTCGAAACATGTCCACGTTTTTCGATTGCTTTGTAAAATGTAGAATCCCTTGACTTGAAATCAAATATCTTGTATGACTTTTTTGTGATTTTAATATTACTATATGTACTACTACAATGTATGTCAATACTTGTTGTGGAAATAAAAAAATTAAAAAAAAAAAAAAAAATTATGTATGCCTTTTGTTGGTCTTGCCCCAGTGCGACTTTTGCAGCTTGTCTTGAGGAGTTACCCCGAAGTGTTCCCAAACTGCAATACAGTAGTCGACGTTAGGTTGTATTAAATCTTGGTAAAACAACATGCAAGGTTCTCTTGTTGGTCAGTTTGTCGATGTGGCAATTCCAACTGAGTTTTTCGCGAACGATTTAGTTCGCTCCCCACCATCTGAACACCGCGCTCTCTATCTGAACGCCTGGAACAGACTGAGTTTGTCGTCAATTGTTGCACCAAAAGATTTTGTAGTACAACCTGTTTCACCCAAGTACCGTTCGTTGTATTACATGTTAAGCCTTTGGCCAGATCCTCAAATCCAAAAGGTGCTCGTTAAGACCCAACGGCACACCCCACTCTCGACGGCCCATGGCGCCTTCGTTCCAGAACCAATTGGGTAAGATAACGCTTCTAATGAAGGCAACCCTGTGAACAGGAGGGCACAAGAAATTCAAACGAAAAACGTGCGAGAAAGACAACAGCGATCCCTAAGGCACGATAGGTTTGGTATCCCTTAAACATATGCGACTATGTACGTCTTGCAACTATTGCTGTTACGATCTACCTCAGGATACTCTTTAAGGATTAGTGGAAATTAAACAAAAACATAAGTAACACATCGGCAGAGTTTTTTTATTTTATTAAAATTTCTTCTTTCTATTTTGACACTCTTTCAAAGATAATAAATAAAAATGAATTTATAGTTAGTAATAGATAAAACATTACACAGTGCGTAACCAAGGACCTTTCGCAGCACTTTCAAGGACAATGTTTTTATTTACAAGCTCGTATAGGAAAACCAACTGCAAGTTAAAAGTTAAGATACATCTCTGTATCGTAACCAGTGTATTTGCACTGGAAAGGAGTATAACCATCGTTTGTCAAATTTTTACATTCTCTAAAAGGGATGTTCTGAGCAGAAGTGCGTTTTTCAATGATCCCAGTAACTTTTTGAACCCCAAAGCATTATCATGGGTGCGATATTTGCACGAAAACTTGATGTTAATATGCAGTATATTCAACTGGCTCGTGAGTTTAAGCCTATACCACAATTTACAGTATTCTTAATCTGATTTCATCCCTCAAAAGTTATCGGGGTGTCCACGAGAAGTTCCCCGGTGAAAAGGATACCTATAATATCCCCTTAATGGATCCCACGTTACTTGCATGGGATAAATCTCCACACTTATAATAAACCAAAACCATACACCACGCAAATGAAAACAATAGCGTGTACAAAAAAAGACTACTTGACAAAGTCAAACCGAAGATAAGCACACCGAGACAGCAAGGTGCAGCTCGAGATTTGACAAAGGACACTTATGCTTCCAACCCGTTACTGTTATTTTCAAGTGTTATCAGGACTCGAGATACCAAACAAACTCTACATCTGAAAAATGGACGACTGAGTTATGCGGAAATACAGTGACAGTTGCTTTGGTGTGCGTATAAGCGGCTAACCTTTGGTCAGCTGGGGGAAGCAACCATTACAACAGGCTTGAATCATAAACGAGGATGACTGTAGTTTTTTAGCGTACTTCTTTTAGCTTTTGGTTTGATATAATATATAGTGGCGTTCATTTTTTGAATTTCCTACAACGACGTCAAAAGGTTGTCTACTCTAAAAATGCCTTAAGGACAATTTCTGCTCTTGGACAGAAAATCTGCTTATTAGTGAAGTGACTGCAGATGATAGTAGAACATGAAAGATGGAAGCAATAGCCTTAAGTAGTCTATTAATCTTCTTTTTTGACACTTGCTTTCGTCTCATCCCTCTCGACCCTCTGTCAACAGAAGAGATCTGTACGGGACGTGGATTTTGATTTCAGAAACAAAGGACCATCTCCACCCAGCTACCCAGCTTTTAGCTTAGAAAGCCTCACTAAAACAGACTCTCAGTTGTGATAGCGGGTCTGTTGAACGGACTTTTTTCTCCAAGATAACGTGTGTGTAGAACAAGGTATCCTTTCTGAGGATTTTCCCTTAAGATTTGTTTACACGTATGCTAGCTGGGTGCATCTAAAGGCACAAGGTCTGTGTGATGAGACTTTACGCGCTGCAGCAGATGTTGACCGACAGGCACAAACTGGCTCTCCCACATGTCTCGTAGCATATCCGGAATAGTTGATTCTGCAGCTTCTAATTCACTGGAATCATGAACGATGTCCTCATCTGAAATAAAAACAATATTCAAAACAATGCAGAATCCTAGGACGACCATTAAAGGTTTTCATGATGAGTCCGCTCCTAGTATTAACTGTGATTTGCACAATCGATAGCGAAGAAGCACGATCCTCCTCTATAACTAGCTACTAAAATCATTCAATCCTATTTTCTCAAACAATCTAAGGGACAGGTGCTGATGAAATATTAGAGACCTTAAAATCCGAGGAAGGCGACGGCAGAGAAAACGTCTCATAAAAAACTGAATGTGCGTTCTTTATCGGGATCATTCCAACTCACTTTGACAAATTTAGGCCGTTTCTTCTGCAGGTGAATGCCTAAGAATCATATACAAATTCAGAAAGAGAAAGATAATTTCGTCGTGGCTTGTTTACGTCCTCTCTAAAATGTGAAATTAACCATTTTCACGTTGTAGTCGTGCTGTGACGACAAAGAAATGAACAAAAAAAGCGTTGCTGTGTCGGATCTTATAGGTCCCTACTAGCTTGTATGATGAAGGCACAGTTTCAGCCAGGAATATAATCAGAGAGCATTGAAAAGCGATTCCGGGGAAAGCTTGTTCTCTTGGTGGGTCTCGGGGGCACCCTCCTGCAAATTTGTCTAGCAAATTTCTTTGCAAAAAAAAGGAAACAACTAAAACTTGGTGTCAGCAAACATCTTACCAAATAAAGTGTATACGAATGTCAAGGGGTATGACTTTTGCTTTTTAGCTTTTGGTAACAACCAAAGCCTGAAGGCTGTTGAGAGGACAAACGGTGTTGAGTTTCAAGGGCTTAATGGTAAGTATTATATCAACGTCACCTGACATACCAAGATACTGTGTAAGAATATCCATCAGCTCTACTGCCTCTTGTTCACCGAACGTTTCTGAAGAACTGGTTATCTTGTCACTAGACGAAATAAGAAAAACCTCATTAAGAAGCAGTGACAATGATTAGTACATCAAATTCAACAGTGAAAGCCAATTTTTGGTATATCGTATTTGATTCAGAGCAGATGCTCACATTGATGAAACACCCCAAGTGGCTGTAATGCAAGTTGAATGTTACATAATCATCTACAATGTGTAATAACCAGAGCGATGGCTGAAATTTTGACATTTTCTAACAATTTCATCTCTACAGCGATGAATGTTTCACACATGGTCGGCCTTAAATGACCTCACCTATAGTTCCACAGGATCTGACAAACCATGCTTGACAGCTGCCAATCATGCTTGCCAAAATCACGCAACACATCCACCAATCTGAAAGGACAAAAAGATTACTTTATGAATTTCAAATCACTTAGTTGTGGTGCTGATACACTGCTAATGATAGTACAGAAGTCAGGGCTGTCATTATGGGCCAGGGGCCAGGGGCCAGGGATTTCCTCGGCTTCCATGAATATAACCCTTGACTATAGCCTGCGTAGCAGGTGCATGAAAGTAGTGGGCGAAAGAGAGAACGGGCGCGCGCGAGGGAGACACACGTGTCTCCTTCTCGCACGCCCGTTTTTTCTTGTGCCCACTACTTCCAAGCGCCTGCTACGCAGGCTACCTCGACTACTTCCATAGGAAAATAGAAGAAACATAGAACTAAAAGAAATCCCTAACTGCTTATTTCCCTGTATTTACCTAGCAACTTGAAATCGTAGTGACAGCCCTGACAGCACTGACTAAAGTGATGCTCCTGAAGTAGTTTGGATACATAATCATACTTACTTTTTTATTCCATCTTCTTGTTTTAACTTGGGTTTTATTTCTTCATCGATCATGAGGTTGATGAGTACACCACATGCAGTAAACACAGTTTCTCTTTCACCAGCATCCAGCAAAGCTATCATGATCTCATCAACTACACCAACAGCAAAAAACATGCACAAATCAACCCACATTGTAAAACGTCTTGATCTTTTGGGTACGCCCTCAAATACCTACCGTTATGTGGGGTATGTCTAGTGTGATCACTTTAGGTTTCTGGGAAACTGTTCACCTACCTCTCCCCTAAGCTAAGATTTTCTCTAAGTGAGAGGTGTTAATGTTGGCTCAGGGGAGGGGTAGGTGGGCAGTTTCCCAGTAACCTTAATTGATCTGCATAGTGTATATTCTGCCCAATAAAGACGTGTTTTTGGGTTTCCTGCTTACAATAGGGTAACAATATTTGCAATGTTTCTCTTAATGGGGAAAAAGGTAAAGCGACCATATTTTATATCAATAACTTGTGACAGTAATTCAACTGATAGACATGAGGTCAATGGTGCACTCATTTTACCCCTTCTCTCCATCAATGCTCCTTTTTAAGGGCATTTAAAGATAGTTTTTAAAAATTCTCAGAAAGGAAAGAAGTTGAAATAAGGATGTGCTGTCATCGGGGATTAAACTCGGGACCTTGCGTACCATAGGCTGCACACTAACCAACTGTACCACCCTTGCCCCACAAACATATATGTTATGCATCACTTTATAATTTTATGAAACAATGCTTTATATAATTATGTATTTATAAATAATATTTTGAGTTAAATTATAGGGTCTAGACCATTAATATTCTACCTTTATGTTCAGCAAGCAAAGTTCTGACTTCCTTGGATCGTGAGAAATTACCAAATACTCGACTGGCTTCCACCATGGCATCCATATTCTCTGGCATCAGCAAAGAAATAAGCACTAAAACAAGATAGAAAAGGAAATAAAACATTTCTGAACAAAACTGGTCTCACATTCCCCACCGAAGAGATGGAAAAAAATTGCTAACAGGTTGTTATGCTATATTGCAAACTTTTTCTAAAAAAGAATATGGCACACCACCCAGCAGCCTGACAAAACATCTGACATTTCAAAACACCACCACTGGTTTCTCTATAAGATGACGAGTGAGAAACGAAAGAAGCGCAGAAATTCCTTACTGATGGCACGTCACTACCATGATCTAGGTAGTGCTTCTGATTAGTTGAAAAAATTGCTTCAACCAATCGGCATCAGGGCAGGGACAAGTCATCAGTATGGAATTTCTGCGCTTGCTCCTCAGACGTTATATTACAGGGAAAGCCAGTGGTGCTGTTGCAAAAATTAATGTTGGCCATTTCCTCAGGCTAACCACTCAGTAAACAATCAAGAATAGAGACAATTATTCTTTAAAACAAAGATAGAAATAGTAGGCTTACTTTCAGTAATCTGTACTTGTCTCTGTTGCACAATACTTTCAGCATCATTGTAAAATGACAGGTTGTTGAGAGTTGATACTGTATTAAGAACAAGCTCCTCACTGTGGGATGCTTCCTTCACCTCTGAAATATTCAATAAAAAATGATACACCAAACAGGTTATTGTCAAGATCACATCCCTGTGAAAACATGCTTCATAAAAATCTCATGAACTTCAGTATTCGGGGATTGTTGTCATCGAGGCTGAAGGAAGTGACTCTGAGTTATCCAAAAAGTGTTTATGTTGGCTTATACCTGGAGAACCTTTCACTTTCTCTCATTCTCTCTCAAAGTAAATTCCTTATTACTCTACCAGCCCCTTCTTAACACACTATCTTCTCCTAACACTTTATTCAGAAAGCCAAATGGGGAAACATTGTTCACCCACCCAGTGACAAAATTGAATTAACTTTCAAAACTATGATTAACAGTTACACAACTACATCATGAACAGTTGACCAGTTTAATAATCAAAGTTAATGTTTAATGCCATTCTACGTACCAAGTATATGAATTAGAAGATCAACTAAGTGTTCACTGGCAGCCAAACCAGCTCCTGCCTCTGGACTGATGGACAAGTTTGCAATAACTCTGACAGCCTGAAAGTAACACATATACCAAACATATCATAAGTAGGTTGAGTATGATCGTCTGGGTGAACGTAGTCCTGAACGTGGGACTGTTGTTGACAGTGAATGACATTTCAACAACCTGTGAGGTAGTCAAAATGAGTTGTATCACGTCAGTTGATGGTATTGAACTCTGGTTATTGATTATTGACCTAATGGTCGATTAAGTCGCAAAGTTACTAGGCGCCTGTCAGGTAAGCCATGATGTTATAGGCTATGAAGCCTCATAATGTCATTAGTGCACTTCGATCCACCTATTGTCATGGTAACCAGTTGTTTATTCTTAGTCAAATTGTCAGTTGTCCAGTCATTCTCTCACACTTAATTTTGATTCAATCAATAAGTTGTTTGTACAGTAAAGGGCTGTCAATAAGCAGGGTTGTCACTAAGATTTCAAGTTGCCGGGTAAATACAACAAGTAGGTGGGGAATCAAACGGCTAGGGATCTCTTTTGGTTCTATTTTTCTTCTATTTTCCAATAAAAGTAGCCGGGGGCCACTCTCTTAGTAGCCGGGGAAAATCCCCGGCCCCCGGCTCTTAATGACAACCCTGAATAAGGGCCAGTGGCCGGCCAAAACTGCCGGCTAGTTAGCGCTCTTTAGCCAGCTACTTTCATCTCCTTATCTACCATAATGCTAACAAAAAATAAGCACCATTGAAAAAAAATTGTACAGCATCCATTTCCCAGTTTTGAATGACATTGAACGTATATTCTAACAGGCTTAGATCTGTAAAACGTTCGAAGCATGCGATGTCTTGGTATGCCTTGGACATTTCGATGGCATTGTTCCCAGTCTTTTGTGTATTCTGACGAAACACGATGGTGTTCGCAGTTAAAAATACCTCTTGAAAACCTCTGGAAACGCCATTTCCGAGACTCTAATCTTCAGAATGTCCCTAGATGCCTCGGCCCTCAAGAACTTGTGCCTTTGGTTTGAGTTCCAAAACCGCCTACTATTCATTTTCAGCCTGCTCTTTAAAAACTTTTTGACAGCCCTGCAATGCCAGTAACTGTTGACTACGATTCAGTGGGGTTTGTTCTAAGTTAGTAAACCAGCTTTCTTTTCTGGGTTCAAACTTTCACAGTTATACCAAACGTAGTTTACAAAGATTGTTCTCATTCAATTCCTTCGTTTTGAACAAAAAACATATTGCAGAAAGAAAAGGTAGAACAAAATTTAGATGAATTTATGTTAATTGAAAGAAAATGAGAGGAAAGAAAATACTAAGTAATAGCCACCTTGATGAGAACATCCTCATTTCTGCTGGGACCTTTGTTTTCTCCATTTAGTTGTTTTTGCTCAGATGATGGTCCATTTTTTAACTCCTTTGGTAGTTTAAAAACAAATTAATTAATTAATTAATTAAAAAATAAATAAATACATCGAGCCAATATTGACCAAAAACACTTCCCAATGTAGTTGTCTCTGGGAATTCAGTGAACATACATACATGCATACATACATACAAACGGGCTTTTCAGGAACAATGATTATATTACATTATTTAGAGTGGTTTTCGTTTGAGTGTCGTAAAACCAAAACCAAAGTAATTACTCTGGGCAATCACATAGGACACAGACAATACATTGAACCAATCAAAACTCGAAGTAATTACACGTGGCTGACGCAAAGCGCGGGAAAATCGTGCGAGCGCGTCACAATTGGCTTTGGTTTTACTTCTGATTGGATGAAAAGGTGGCGCGAATCTTTTAAGCCAATCGCATTGTGTAGAAAGTGCAAAACCAATTACTTTTCGACACTCAAATGAAAACTGCTCTATTATAATAACTAATTACAACACTTAATCTAACTTACATGCTGACTTTACAATAATACATGTTACAGGTCAAATTTGATTATTTCAGGTTAATTTACTACCTTAATAGGTTGATTCTCAATTTCCTTTGTCTCCAAGCCATAGAAGACAAAGGAAATATGACCTGTCACATAAGTCAAGGATGTTTAGCTGGCTGTAACACGGACAAATCTACTTAACATTAAATATAAGAGAGTCAGAATCAGGGCACAAGACTTCCCAACTTCTTCAGTTCCTCCCTCAAAAAATGTAGTCGTCATTTCTCAAAAGACTCCAGTTCACTTGCTGAACTGCACAATAACCAGCTTATCTACCTCCTTCATACATGCCAGTTTAATAGAACCTTGGAATAAACTTGTTACATGTATGTTTCATTATAAATACTTGTTTGTAATGGTTGCATTGATTACCCCAAAAAGCTCCTTACAGGAGAGGACAATAACATAATTTTTAAAACAAATATGTATGTCGAATGAATTAAGATGCCTAACCTCCATTTCAAAGTTGAAGTATGTCTGCATCACAGATAGTATCACTTCTAAGAAGGAATCATCAAAGAAAATTGCATCTCTAACATCCTCACTCTTGGATGCCAAGTTCCCCAAAATAAAACAGACTCGGACGACTAACTCCTGCAAAATAATAATAAAAGAAACAAATATTATGGAGCACTGCATCAGATTAGCTATACATCTGGCCCCAGTCGTCAGGGCTTCTGATATTTCGCGGAAAAAAAAGTAAAATTTCGCGGGATTTTCACGGGCAAATTCGCGGAAAAATTGGCCGATTTCGCAGGATTTTCGCGGGAGAAAAGTCAAAATTCGCAGAAAAATCGGCCAATTTCGCGGGATTTTAGCAGAAAAAAATCAAATTTCGAAGGATTTTCACGGGCAAATTCGCAGAGAAATTGGCCGATTTCGCGGGATTTTAGGGGAAAAAAAATCAAATTTCGAAGGATTTTCAGGGGCAAATTCTTAGAAAAATCGGCCGATTTCAAGGGAAATTTCGGGGGGAAACTTCGCCAAGAAACAATCAGTAAAAAGCAGCCAATTTCGCTTGGTTTTTTTTTGGCAAATTTCGCTAAAATCGATCAATTTTGCGTTGATATGACCAGCATTCTTAACGTTTTTTTTAACAGGGATTAATAATCATTTGCTCTTTCAACAACAGTTCGCTCAAGAAATGAGCGAATGCTAAAGCTATTAACATTATGGTTAGTGCCCAGTTTTTCGCAACATTAATCTAAGAACACCTGGTAGTTTTGGGATGTTGTTTACTCGTTGCAGTGACGAAGTTTCCGGATAAATTTGGACGTTTGGGGTGAATAAAACAGGTCTAATAGCCAAGATAAGTATTAAATATGTTTTGCCCGCATGTATTTGGAAATATTTCTGGCGGATTTTGCGGTATTTCGCGTTTTTTGGGGAATTTCGCGGGATTTCGCCAAAATACCTGAATTTCGCGGGTCCGCGACCGCGCGAAATGTCAGAAGCCCTGAGTCGTTCAAACCTTGGTTAGCCCTATCCAGCGGACAAATCACTATCCAATTGGATAAGTATTAAGGAAACCATTATTGCATTATCCAGTGTATCGCATTTACTTATCCACCTTTAGAACAACTCAGGCCTGTAGAATTCCAAATAATGCTCTCAGTGACAAAAGCATTTCATCAAAAGCAGTAAGATCAGACAACAGTGATTAATTATGCAGTAACCAAAATAATACGATGGAATGGTCAAACAGCTTGCAAACCAATGCCAACGCTTCAAACTTACTTGCTTCTTTTCGTAATCTGCTAAGATCTTCCGCAGAGCTTGAAGCCAAGTGCAGGACTCTGACAGTTCAATGCAGCATTCAGTGTACAGCGTTAACTTACTGAAATAAAAATTAAAAGAACAAGTCATGCAACAATGTAGTTCACTCACTACAGCAAAAACGATAAGATTCTGTGACTAAGGTTCTGACTTTCAGAAGTATAAATTCCCAACAGAAACATGCAGGGAGATCCCACTCCCAAGAATTTCACCTTTGAAGGGGTGAAGCAGGTATTGCCTAAAACCACACAAAGACACATCATATATTTTGTACCTTAAAGCTCTGCACACATTCCACACCACGTCACTATCGGATGAGTACGGTCCAAGGACAATGGACAAGTTTCTTACAACACCAGTGTTGATGAACGTCTCCACAGCACCTGTCACATCAGCAAGATTCCTTAGAGCCCCAGTTACCTGCAGGGGAAGAAATAACTTGACGTTTACACCACAATAACTGCACATTCATATTAGCCCAAAAAGTGGCCAGCCAAAATCACTGGCTAGTATGGTAAGCCACCCTCAGCCATCTAATCACCTCACTTCATATTTTCTACTCTACAGGTATACTGCACATAAAACTCACAAAGTGAGCACCTTCCAGTTGGCCTGATAGCTCAGTAAGAGCACTGGACCTATATTGCAGGGTCATCAGAGTTCAAATCCTATTGCATCCAAGCTTGATTTTGTTTCCCCTTTTTTTGTCAACTGCATACATAACTCAGAAGATCTTTAAATCAGCCCCATTTTATATCAAATCTCCAGGCTGTCATTAAGTTTTGAATCAGCTGTAGGAAATAATAATTTAACCACACAAAAAATCACACAAAAAAATTTATAGTTTTATCTTTAGCATGCCACTTTGATCACCTGTAACATCAAGACAGTGAGATCAGTTATAACATAACTCTCGTTGCAACGAGTGTGATGTTTAAGTTAAAAGCAGCAATATTGATTTAAGAACTAATAATAATAATACAAAAAAGAAATAACTTATGGTAAACATACAGTTGGAGAGTAATTAATAAAAATTTTGTCTCACCTGAACAAGCAAACTAGTGAACTGTGAATTTCCCTTCATAGTCATCAACACCTGAAACATTTATTTATAACAATAAGTTAGTTGGCGTTGAAGAACAAGTTTCACATTAATAATGATTAGGCTGTTAGTAAAGTCACGTAGACACTCTTACATCTTTACTGATGGCATCAAGAATGTCTGCCAAACCCTCTATTGCCTCAAGAGAAACCAGTTCCTTTTGAGTTGTGGGATTGTTGCTAGAGAGATGTTTCATGGCTCCTGCTGTGTATACAAGTGCATCATGATGGCTGCCTATCTCACAGCTCTTTATGGTCTCTACCAAACATTCTAAAGAAGGGCAACACAAAGAAGAAATTACAACAAAAAAGTTCAAATTGAAAAGCCCGAAATTAAGTCAACTATCAGTGGTAACTAAGGACGCATTCCATTTGTCAGAACCGGCCGGCCAGTACATTCTCGTCGCAATGATAATTTCACTTTTAATCAAAACTCTCGAGCCAGATCAGTCAAATCGTAAATGATATTTAAGAAGGAGAACATTTTCAGCAAAAACTCTTCGAAAAAGCCTATTTCATTTTCAATCTGACTAGTCCGGCTATGGTCCGGCCGGCCAGTTCTGACAAATGGAAAGCGCCCTAACAATGCTGTAGAAGTGCTGGGAATTGGTTGAGATTTCATAAGCGACAACCAGAGATAATAAAATTGACCCAACCATTTAATCAATGATTAAAATCAGAAAATCTCTTTATACGAAATGTATTAGTTTTCACCTGTGTGCAAGGTAACATAGTATAAACTTGGACCTTTTTTACTGTCAACCACTTTGATTTAGGGCTGTCAGTAAGTGTAGGGGGCCGGAGAATTTCCCCAAGCTACTATGAACATGGTTCCCTGGCTACTGTCATGGGAAAATGGAATAAAAATAAAACCAAAAGAACTCCCTAGAAGTTTTATTCCCTGCCTAGCTACTTGTTGTATTTATCCGGCAACTTGAAATCATATTGAGAGCCCTGTTATTGATAAAAATCATTTTGTGCCATGTTTTAGAACTTAGTAAAAATGTGCAAAATGTATCAAAGAAGCGTTATCTTCAGACTGTACCTGCACTTTGAGTACAAAAGACAACAACAAAAATTTAAAATTTAACACTTACGTTTTATTTTTCTTTGATAATAAATGGCACATTTTCCATAATTTAGATACCTGTGTCACTTGTACTAAGGTTATAACTCAATGATCAAAATTGGGGACCTGCATTAACTGTTCGTCTATCAGAGGAGTCCACCTTACTCACTTAAAATATCCTCTTCAAGAAACAGCTGATCATTCTTCTCTGTTTTTGCTACTCTGTACACAACCATACATATGTTTGTTAAGTTGTTTCCAGTGACTTTCATCTGTAATATACATGACATACAAACAACTTTGATTGACATATCATGAAAACTGACTGTTATTTACATCTACATTCTATTCTGCGCTTTGTACCAGAAAAAATGATAATTTGGTAACACAAGTTGTACCGGTATGTTCTGAAACGTCAAATAATTGAAATTAGAATCTTAGGATGCACTCGATTGATCATGTTCTGGAATAAGAACACCCAAAAGTTTTGTTACAAATCTCTTGTACTGTGACCTGTGGACCACCTAAATGGTACAAACATCGGAATAAATTATTTCAAGCAGACTTCGAGATAATGCAACGCAATGAATATCAAAACAAATGATTTCTAGAGAATATTCCACTTATTAAAGAATATGGTCAACCCCCTAAGTTTAGTGACGGACTGTTGGAAACAAACACAGGTTTGGAAGGAAAAGCTGTGGCAATGTTGGTGACCCCAAGAAATTCCCTTTCCTTGTAAGCGACAAGCAAAATATAGTTGAAAATGTCAATGATTGGCATCCTGGATTGATTCAACATCCAGAGCTTTTGGTATCACTACAAATTATAGTTGTTTTTCTTAGTGCACATCCTTAGATTGCTATCCCCAGGAGACCTAATGCCTTGATTTCTCTAAATTAATATAATATTTAATACTCAATTAACAAATAATGAATAGATGATTGAAATAATATTAGTTACCATTAATTTAATAATTATTTTGCCTTTTTACCTTAAGTAACTCTCATACAGTACTATATGTTTTTTGCAGTTTTTCTACAGTTTCCCAGAAAGGAAGGGTCCCAGAACCACTAAATACATTGTGTACGAGAATTTCATTTTTCATAAAGATTTCCGTGATAGGTACATCACTTTTTTCTCATGCAGTACTCACCGAAAGAATTAACTTGCCAAGTCTTAACAACAACCTTGGATCACTGAGATCCAAAAACTTGAAGACTGTCCGTAAAATCTCCCCTCTTCTCCGTGCAGAGAAACTTCCACTGGCCTTTCCAATGAGGCCTCTTTTTTCAAGTGCATTCCAAAGTTTCAAACAATCTTGACAAAGGTCCTTAACATTTCTCTCTGCAAATCTCTGTTCCATTTGTGATAATAGAGGCTTGACATTTTCCTCATAATACATAACTAGTTCATCCTTTGGTTTATCATCCTCCAGCTGAGTTCCTTTAGACTTTTTCCGTTTGTCCCCACTTCCACTTCTCTCAGATCCTTTCTTTCCCCTCCCCGTGGCTGATGATGTCTGCTCCACTGACACATCATTTGAAGTTACAAAAGGATCCCCACGCTCCAGAGGACCACTCTTAACACGTGTGACGGAATCCACAACTGGTGGGCTACGTTCCTTTGGCCCACTCCTGACTCTCCTTGCTCCAACAACATCCCTGGGAACAGCAGGGGGTACAGGAAAAGTATCTGTAGAATGGCGACGAAAAGGATCGCCAACAGGTGAGGTTCTTGAAGGAGATCCTCTTTTGGGTGGAGAGGGACAAAGTTCCATTTGAGAGTCTTTTTCCTGCTGACCAATGACAGCATTACGTAGTTTCTGATTGAGTTTCTCAGCATTTAACTCCTCAGATGGACATGATAGAGATGTTCTCAAAGGTCTCCTGTTTTTTCCTGAGGGCTGTAAGGAACAACAGCATGTTTAGATGCTAGATATTTTATATTTTTATATATATATATATTTTTACATTTCTATGTACATTTTTTTTTTCTTTCTTTCTTAATATTGATTTGTGGAAAACCTGCAAAATAGCTTTAGCTAAGTGTTTCTCCCACATTAAATAAAGATTATGTTATGTTATGTTATGTTAATACATACATTGCAATAATATAACATTATTATAGCCACACCACAGAGAACAACTCTGAACCTTTTTCATAGAACTACATAAGACTCAAGCACTTTTTTAGGATTTTTTGGTGGATTTTAACTTAAAATTGGCCACTAAAAAGGTCAAAGGGTCAATCATCATATGATCACATCGGCAACAGTTCTGAGTGTTGAGATGTCACTATCATAAAAAAAAAAGAGTTTTAAACTTACTGGACCAGAAGGCGGGGAAGGTATGACTGAATCAGCAACAGCTATCTGAGGAGCATTATCTATGGGTGTCAGTCTTCTTCCTGATGGAGGACGAGAGGATTCCCCCTCAGACTGGTAGCTGCCTAGGCTGCAACAAAGGACAATTAAAATTAATTCCCTTTTTGCTATTATAGGGTGGAACCTCACCAAATGACCACCCCATTCATACTGCCAAAAGTGAATGGTGGTCACATTTACTCTGTAGTGTTGTTCAGGGTTTTCAATAAGAGCTGGCAGCCGGCTATTTCACATGAATGCTCTGCCTTCTTTTCTTTTCCTTGGTTTTTACAAATAACACGATTTAAAACAGGCACTGAAACAACCACTGGTACATAAAAATAACGGCCTAAAACTATAAAGGAAGGTTAAAATAACATAACAGAAACAACAGATGCCACAGATGGGCAAAACTGAAAAAGACTGCAACGGATTGAAATTAGGGTTTTTGAAAACTGTTCAGCCTAACAGTTTTTCAAGGTTGATCCCTGGCGGCAGCTGCTAGCAACTTCAAAAATAATGCTCAGGAGACATATTCGTTTGTCTCGGATCTCTGATTTTGTCATTTACATGTAATATCTTTGCTTACTTTAAGTTCCATAGCGATTGAGGGCTAGTAATTGGCAAAATTAAACAAAATGAACTGGACTGCTGTGACACAGCCCCTTTAAAACCTTATTGAAAAGCTGCTGTTCCAGACAATAAAATGATAGAGTTTATTTTCCTAGAATCTGTTCTTGAACTAACAATATTTTAACTATTGAAAATAGTGCTAATAAATGGGGCAAACTAATGTATGGATGGATTGGTTCAAATTAAGCTTAATATAGACGATTTAAAGCTCATTTAGATTTTCCTTTCAATTACGTTACATGAGGACAGGTAATAAACACTGCACAAGGTTGTTTGTTAGACTCATCTTTCATTCTTTTTCACACACCCTCTAGAAACCCTCTGTAGTGTTTGAAATTACACTTCTTCTTTGTTGTTTTTCTCAATTTTCCATTTCTTCTACACAAATTTCGGGCAGCGACCTTCTTCTGAAAAAACTATCCAATGACTTCTGCATTTGATCTACATAATAAATAGGTACACACATGATCCACTTTCGAAAGAAAACAAAACAAACACAGAAACAAGCAAGATGGCAGAGACATCTTAAAGCTGTGTCTAGATCTCACCATCCAACAAAAGCCTGGTTACCTAGAGTTCTGTGAAATGCACAGTTTTCATATTGGTTGATTTATATGCTGTAAGCATATCTTTTAGAACAATAAATTGTTGAGATAAAACAAAAGCTTATAAAAATGCAAAAACAAACACATGTTTTAAAAAAGCTTTTCCATAACAGAAATTTTTACTAACCATGTCAGATTACTAAGGCTCAATTTTAGTAACCAAACTTTGGAAACTACTAACCGTTGGTTAACGAGTTACCATTAATTTAGAGCCCTGAATTCTATTTATTATTCATCTTCCCAAATAAAGATTTTTTACTTTCACAACACCACCCCTAAAGCTATCCTCAAGAACTTTTCACACAAGTTTTCAAATAGAATGCAACTACTATGAGGTGAAACTGCATTTCTACAGCCCTTTTTTTAGAGATATCTGCCAATCATTGAGGTTGTTCAGTTTTTGCTGTATTTTAAGATCTAAAAGTTCATCCTTAATAGTTGATAACACTCACATAGATCTAAATATGGTCAAGCTTTACAACATTGAGGCAGCTATTAGAGGAACAAGAACAAATGATTGATTTTGGAAAAAATAACCTCCCAGTGCCAAAGAAATATGACTGCTAGTAAAACAGCTAAGAAGTTGTAACATTGCTATGACATACTATGTAACTATTAATGCTGATCATGACAAATTTTCATCTTTGTGTGATACACTATGTGTGGACCATTTGCTATTATCTTGGTTAATGTTCAAATTTATGAGCCAGTTCAGATGTTGTACAGCACTCTTGCGGAAACGAATATGAATTTAGAACGACCAAAATTAATTTATGCAGCCTGAATTGATTCAGATTCTGATCATTATTTCAGCCAAACTAATTTCAAAAGGTGAAAATGTACATTGCATGACAATAAAATATACATAATTTTTTTTACTTGGTTAGTTTGGCATCTAAGTTAATGCCACTTGCCAACTGTTATTCATGCCCGAGGCAGGTGTGTGAAGATCCAATTCAAATTAGCAGCTTTGAATTGATTCAGAAATTGTTTGCATGTACAACGTCTTCTTTGGAAAAGAACAGATGCAGCTGAAGAAAACATTGCAGCGTGCAAAGAAAGTACTGTCCATTAGCCTGGGGCTAGAGCATTTTGCTATCGGGCTAGTGAATTTTGTTCTTAGCTTGCCCGATGGGCAAGTGAAGTCTTTTGAGAATTCAAATTACAGAAAAACTGTGTAATCAAACCTGCTCATAAAAAAACTTTTGAGGCTAGTTAAAGTGATCTTTGGGCTAGTACATGCTAGCTACAGCTAGCCCAAATGGCAAGCTATAAAACTGACTTTCTTTGCACCCTGCATTGACAGAGAAATCCCCTTCTCTCAAGCCTCACACAGATGGAACATGTTTTCAGTTGAGATAAACTGTACATGATCCTGAAAGTTGAAGAATAATAAATTTTATGAAGCAGAGAGTTTTCACCAAGGATTTAAGCAACATTATACTTACTGAAGGGTCGAGGTCAATTTTGTTTAATAAAAAAAAGACATATTTTAGCTACTCAAAAGTAACAACTATACGAAAGTAGTAATCACCCATAAGTTGCCGTCTCCAAAAGTAATGGGGTCGCTACTTTTGAAGCTCTACAGTATGAGTTTTAAGCACTTCCATAATGATTTTAAAAATCCCAACAAGATAGTGTAAATGCTATTCCCAATGAAATAGTATCCAGATCATAAGAACATCTCCACACATCCAATCCACAATATGTACATGCTCATTCACAAAAACACTCTCTGCGTGTGCGAAAATTTTCATATCAAAGAATTAAAATGATCCGAAAAAAGAAACTGTACAAAAGATTAGCTGGTAGATAAAAATAATTTTGCACTAGCGGGCAAAGTGCATAACTTTTAACATCCCCTCAGCAATAGTGCGGTACAAGGTTAACATAATTAAGTTCGTGTCAGGTGTCCATAACCAAAGTGGACTGTTGTAGAAATCAGATGGTCTTATCAAAATACGATAAAAGTCCTTGCGCTTTGCAGTGTTGATAATAAACATGGCAATAATCGAATTTTAAAAGTTTCTGCTGACATTTGGCAAATAACAGTAAACAATAATTGCATGCCTGTCAAAGAATATTAAGATGACGATACCTGAACGCAGAAGGAGGTCTTCCTTCATAAGGCTTAGACGAGCTGCCTCCAAAGAGCGTCCTGTTTGATTCGACCGGTGTAAAAGGCCTTTTTGTGTCCAGGGAACGAAGAGAGGATCTGGCCTCCGAGACGATGTTTGCACTTGTCGGACCGTCCGTCTCATAAAAAGGACGGCTGGAAGCCTTGTCCCCTTTGCGCGATTTACGCGACCGAGGTGGGTCCATTATTCACTGAGAGAATTTGTGCTACATTCTTAAATCGTTAGGTGGTAAAAACAACAATGAGCACATCGTTGAACAACTTCTAACCCCAACATTTTCCACTTGTCCTCGGTTACAACGTTCCTAAGAACGCCTTGATGAGCGACTAGAGAGACTCGTTCTCGCGCGGAGCATAGCCTCGATCCCACCAGTTCAGGATGTCGGTTCGGCGAGTCTTCGTAAAGATTTCCGAAATACCTTCCGATTCCTCATAACCAATCATAAAACGAATAGCCAACGAAAATAATTTCGGGTGATTTCGGGTTGGTCTTGTTCCAACAGTGCTGGACCGATAAGGTCAGCGGCTTGCCGTTCGAACTTCGAATTTCTAAAATGGCGGGATCATGTGGATCATTTCGGCAACTTGAAGACAAGCCATGTTCTGCGGAAATCCTTTGTCAGAAATGGTCACCAAAAATGGATTTGCTTGCACTTGTTACAGTCGAGGGGGAAGTGTGGTTACAGAGGCTGTCTTGGAAGAGAGTGTGGTCAATTTCAGCCTCAGAAGCTGATGAACGAGCGCTGTCTGTTGCATGGCGGCCCGATGGCAAGGTTTTAGCCGTGGCATTCAACAATGGTAAAGTTAAACTATTCAATATCGAAAATGCTGAGTGCGTTCATGAGACCAAGATTGAAATGACGCCAACTTTTACAGAGTGGATGGAAGAAGCCAAGAACAGTACAGGCGAAGAAACGTTCCTAAACAGTATCATCTTTGAAGAAAAATCAGAGCTCTATCTTCCCTCACTTTTGCATTTGCCAAAATCTACCGGAGCTTTGTTTTCCAAGGAAGCTTCACAAGAAGAATCAGATGACCCAAAGAAGCTAAAGACCTTGCCCGAGAAGTTGAGTGTACTGGTGGTTGGCGATAGCGGTGGCAAAGTGCATTTGTTCCTTTATGGAATTTTCCTCTGTGTTGTTGTAGATACATCAGATTCTATGCAGAAGCTTCATTGTGAATCCCAAGTTATCAGTGCAATGGTGTCAAATGATCTAAAGGTGCTCTCTGTGATTGTCAAATCAAATATGTATGAATCAGATAAGAAAGCTGTGTCTCTGTTACTATATGATACCGGACTTCTTTCTGCAAGATGCAATGAACTTGCAGTTGTGGCTAAGAAAATGGGCTTAGTTACTTGCTTGTTGGAGTATTTTGATAGTACATTGCAGTCCATGTCAGATGCTTGGGAAGACATACTCCTTGAGATGGGCACAAAGTTGACAGAGTTTGCCGCAGAACGCCTGACAGCTGGATCAAGTGTAAGCAGTGAATTTCTAACCTTACTCACCCGTGGTGTTACAAGTCCGGAGCTGCAGTCCTTTCTTATTCATGATCTCACAGAGAAAGGGTTAAAAAAGCTAGGGAACAGCATTGAGAACTCATATGCAAGCATTCAAACTCTGGCATTAAAGCACTTACAGTGTGTGACTCAGTCTCTAATGTACCATGTGACTGAAATTCATGGCATGTCCCTTTGGTACGAGAAGTTTGGTGTACCGGGTCTGTCAGAGTTTGATCTACAAACAGCTGTGAAAAGCCTTGGTTCAATCATGTTGAAAACCCAAGAGCTTGTCCATGTTATTGAATCAAACCTGAAAAGCTTTAAAGCATTTTTTCAGTGGCTTTATTACATCATCTTGAGCCTTTCTGATGCTGAAATTCCAGACTTCTTAAAACAAAGGAGCCAGCAGGACATAATGTTAGTGTCCGGTTTTATTCAAGATCAACTTGTAGTCAACAGTCAAGGAAAGTTTACACTTGAAAGAGTTGGTCAATATTTTGATCCAAAGCCATTATCCGTAAAACCTTCATTTGGTAACAATGACTGGACAAAGTTTGTGGAAAGTCATCCCACCTTGAAGTCCAGTCCTTTGCTGATTCCGGATAATGCAACTGAATCTCTGGTCAGCCTCTCTACACAGCTTCATGAGCACATCAGAAAAGCCTTTGCAGGTCCAATAACTGCAGTTAGCAAATCAGTTTCATTTTGGAATTCTTTCTCTCTATGTGAGATAATGGAGGGTGACCTTTCTTCCCTCTGTTTTGCTCATTCCTCAATGGGTACACCCAAGTGTTCCCTTGTGGTTTTTCCGGAGAATGAAAAGTTGTGTATTCTTTCTTTTGAACCAAATTGTCCTCAGTTATCTTTTACCAGAGTTTTTGTTGACCATCTTCCTTGTGATTGTGAACCAGTTAAATACTCTTTTTCTGATGTGATGTTTTATGACTCAGAATATTTGTCAGTCCTTCTTGAGAAACAAAGGGTGGACAAACAAGAGGATGATGACAAGCAGGACAAAAGCATTTCAATATTGGCCCAAGTTCCTCTTCAATGGCTTGAACAGAAGGATTTTCTTGATGTCACTCAACTCGGACAGATGTGTCTAAGTGATCTGCCAGAACCTCCAGCCATTGATGTTGGACCAAGAATTACCCATTATCGGAAATTGACTGCAATGAGGGCAAAGTCTTTGGCTGTTAGTGGAACTCGCAAGGTTGCTTGTGTATTGTCTTTAACACGACGGCATGTACGACTCTTTGATATGGTTGCTGAGGATGATGAGACAGAAGATGATGAAGTTGAGAATGAAGATTTGAACAATTCCTTTGAAGAGCAGTAACTGTCTGGCACTAATGCAATATGAATTGCCTTGTAATAATAATGAAAAGAAGCATATTTTGGATTGGAATAGAAGTGCAAGATTAAGAGTAGGCCTCAAAAGATTTGACTTTTTTGCTGATAAGTGATTGCTATCACTAGAAAAAATGAAGCATGAATAATATTGTCATGACTAATAAATTAGTATTTTTTTACCTATGTCAAAGATGTGCAGTTTTTGTTCAAATCAACAGGGTCTCTGCTGTAGCAGTGCCAGGTGGCGCATGGTTACTTTCTTTTTCCTTTTACAATATTAGACAATCAGGGAATATCTTAATCCTGGGTGTGAATAAAATTTGTGGATGTGCAGCTGGTTTGAGTTGGGTAGACTGTATCAACAAGGTTTGAAAGAATCTTTTCCTTGGTTGAATTCACAGGGAAAAACCAAAGTAGTTGATGCTTATTGACAAGATCTGGTGCATGTTAAAAGGACGTTAGTTAATCTAAGTTAAGAGTGTTTAGGAAACCTTGCCTTTAAATAGCTTAATAATGGCTCAAGAGACATTAAATCACAGTAAACTCTCTCTCTAAAACAGATGCCTTTGGGACCGGCATAGCCTGGAGTAAGCTCTCTGGGGTGCTCTGGCAGCAGGGGTGGGGGGGGGGGAGGAAGGAAAGATTGCAACTACGTCTCTGAAGTTTTAATATCTGCATCGAAAAGTGAACTCCAGATGTTTTTTTTGATTTCCGGTGGCCATATTGGTGGACCAAAACTGTCCACCAATATGGCGTCGTCTCCATATGAAGCTCTACAAAGGTGTGTGAAATGTTTTGGTAAATAACTCACAAACTGTGAGCCACAAAGACCCGAGATTTGGACAAAATTAATTCTTTATATACTAGTCTTTTATAACATATTTTCTTGGCTTCTTCCATCGGATGGTTTCCAATTATTTATTTTTATGTGCCGTGTTTATTGTGTGACAGTGAAAACGAAGAATAGAGGTGTCCATCAAGAGGGAGTTGACTGTATTGCGGTTTCCACCCCTCCTCTGGCCCTGTAAAAGACTTCTGTATAGATTGTTTTATTATGTCACAGTGGCCGTATTGGTCTACGGAAATGTGAAACGGTAGACATTTGGTGCACCAAAAACTCCTTTAAGGATTGAACACTTTCCTCATAGAAAAACTTTCTTTTGCCATTATTTACCTAACACGACAAAAATAAAGGGGTTTGCCCAAAAGAGAACTGAAGCCGTGTCTAAATCGGATATTTTTTAAACGGCATATTTTTTTATCATGAATAGGCCGCGGATGAATGAGTCGATTCATTGGTTTCGTGTGGACGGAAGGCTGATTCGTGACAAAAATATATATGCGGTTTTCAAATTATCGACATTGAGCAGGTAACGTGATGTTAAGGTGCTGTTTCCTTCAGGTATCGTTGCGTCTTTGCGTCAACTTTGCGTCACGCTTGCGAGTAACAGTAGTACCCAGTCTTTTTCTGAAGACTGCCGTCATTCAGCACTCTCGCCTCTCAGCAGTCGAAACTATGGCGAAAAGTAACCTCTCTGCTGTTCTCCGTAAAGTGGACGACTTATGCTTGGTAAGATAAAATTCTGCGTATTCCTGCATTCTATTTAACGCACTTGTCATGTGTTTAAGCATATTTAAGTGGTAGAGTAACCAATAATACATTCGTTTTGTAGGAAGAACGCCCTGTCCCGCGACCTGGAAAGGGCGGTGAGTGTTTTAACTCAAGTTTTAACTATTTCTTTACTTTGATCAGTCGTTAAAAACTCACGCACTTTGTTCTTATTATTACAACATATTTGTTGCTGTGTTTTTCTCTCAAAAATGAATATATTTTGGTCTGAAGGGGATTGTTTTTTCAGTACACGCTATAAACTATGCATGTTCTCACCTCCCGCGACGCGAGTCACGCAAAAATTTCCCAAACTAGAATCCTAGAATTAGATTTCAAGGAATAAACAAATTTGTTCTTTAATGCTGGGATAAGGACAATAAATAAAGTTTTCATTCTCCAAATCCCAGGGAGAGAGAGCCTTTTGAACTCTCCAACCTAATGTGAGGATTCACATCAAGTTTAGCGTGAGAAAACAGCTGACTTTTGGCGACTCCACCACTGGTTTCCTTGCGAAATGATGTCTGATTCCATACTGATGACATGTTACCACCCCGATCTGGGTACTGCTTCTGGCCCCAGTTGTTTAAGCATTGGATAGCCCTGTCCACCGGATAAATCACTATCCAGCAGATTAGTATTAGGGAAAATAATTGTACTGTCCACCGGATAGAGATTTACTGGTATGTGGTGGATAGAGGCTTGGTGTGCTGAAAATTTACCTCACCCAATCAGAAGCACTACTCAGATCTGAGTAGTTGGATAGTGCTATCCACCGGATAAATTACTATCCAGCAGATTAGTAGTAGGAAAAATAATAATTATTGTACTCTCCACTGGAGAGAGATTTACTGGTATCTGGTGGATAGAGGCTTGGTGTGCTGAAAATTTACTTTACCCAATCAGAAGCACTACTCAGATCTGGTTGGTGATGATGTGTCATCAGTATGGAATTTCTCTGCTCGTTTCTCATAGGGTAGTTTCGTGGGAAGACCATTGGTGGCATCACAGGTGGCACAAGCTTGAAATATGGCCATCGGCACTGCTGTGTAACATTCAAGATATAAGGATTTGTATGGGAGAAGAAACAATTGTTTCTGTAGCCTACGAATGTAAAAGGATTTAAACAAAAATCAGCTAACCTTGCTTCAGTTGTGTGTTTTTTCTTTCCTGTGTGGTTTCCGAGCTGATTTATGGCCATTTAATGGGTTTTATTGGAACCCATTTGCTCTCTCTATAATAGATTCCCAAGGCTGGGTTCTGGAGCAAAGCAGTCATTCAGATCTGCTAAAGGAAAACAGTCATAAATTCACTCCTAAGGCTCCAATCACCTCCATTTCCGCCTATATCCCAGAGGATAGTTCTGCTTTCCATTTGTGATCTTTTTTCAAGTGGCATTTGTGAAAAGAACGAATTAAAGGTTGCTAATCTTTGCAACCAGTCCTGTTTGGAACCATTGACAGAAGCTTCATTTGAACTCCATGTTACCTAAATGGTTGAAGATAGTTCAAGTTACTCACCCTTGGGGTGGGTGACAAAACATTGTTCTATGTCAAGATCTCAAATCGAGCAGCCAAAATCACACGGAAAGTGGGCTGGTCTGCCTTTTTATACACAACTTTAGACTCAAAGAAAATTTGTACATTGAAATAGTTCACGCATAAACTGACCCTGCTTGGTACAGCCGGCCAGCTCTATGCAGGCAGTAACACTCATTAAATGACCATAAATCGGCTTGGAAACCACTCAGGAAAGATAAAACACGCAACTTAGGCAAGGTTAGCCAATTGTTATTTAAATCCTTTTACATTTGTAGGCTACAGAAAAAATAATAATTATTATTAGTTTTTTCTCCCATACAAATCCTTATATTTCGAACGTTATACAACAATGCCGATCGTCATATTTCGAGCTTGTGCAAGGAATTTATTCTAGTCAAGGATGATTAATTTTGAAGAATAGAATCTAGGGAATTTTGTCCAGGATGTTGTCGACACCAACTCTCCCTTTAAATAGAAAACTGCAAAAATGGTCACTTATAATGAGCGTACGGTCCCGTATGGGAGCTTTCCATCACCAAGTTAAGTCACAAATCAAACAGGGTTTCACAAAGGTGATCGTAACTAGAGCTGGTCACTTACGAGTGTGGTCGCGAGGAGACCGTGAACTGTATAATACTATAAACATGATGAATTCTCTCTCTCCGTTTTATTTTTTAATAAGAGTAGATGTAATTTGCTTCTTTATTTATGTTAATGTGTTAAATGTGTCTATTACTTCCTCACAGAGGTCCAAATTGCCATGTATGCTGTTGGAATTTGTGGATCAGATGTACATTACTGGAAGAAGGGAAGGATTGGAGACTTTATTCTCAAGGCACCAATGGTTGTTGGTCATGAATCCAGTGGTACAGTGTCTGCTGTTGGTGAAGGAGTTACAGACCTGAAAGTTGGTAAGTTATAATTTCTAACACTTATTGAGAATTAAGAAGTAATTTTCGCAGATGTTGGTATTTTACTTTTGTATTTGCACTTGTCTTTGTCTGTCGCTGTTGCAGTTCAACCCATCCTTGTGTTGTGTGTTGCCATTTCATCTGTCCTATACAGTTGAAACTCTCTTCAACGGCCACCTTGGGGACAGAAGAAAGTGGCCATTGTAAAGAGGTGGCGGTTGAGGAGAGGTTTTAAACAAGAGTCAATGTGTGGCTTTTTTGTCCGCCGGGACAAAAAAGTGGCAGCGGTAGACTGTTGGCCATTAGCAGAGGTTTGACTGCATAACTGTTTCAAGGGCATGTCAGGATAATTACTCTAAGAGGGCCTCACTAATATCCCAGGAAGAAGTTTTTTCCCTGAATTCCTTCATGGGTTTCTGTTTAATGGGGGTTTTGACTTATGTTTGAGGAATGTTGAATGGAAAAAATCTGTCACTTGGTGAGACACCGTGACCCCTTTATACAGAAATTTAGAAAAAAAAGTAAGGCTGGATTTAAGAACATGTAGCTCTATGACTCATTTCAAAAGCTTTAATCTGTAGAGACTGGATCAGCAATTTTCTTAGAAGAGAGCATACAGTGAATTGGTCAATTTTATGCAAGCATTAGTGGCTTTAGGCTCGATTTCCATCTGCTGTTTTCAGGAAACGAGCTTGCGCTCCTCCCCCGAAGCCATCTCTTCAAAGGATGGACTCGAGAAGGTGGCAGAAATCGAGCATACAGTGGTTTACATGCCATGCAAACTGCCACCTCTTCTTGTTTTTATTTTTATATATATATATTTTTTTTCGTGCTAGGTGACAGAGTTGCCATTGAACCTGGATATTCTTGTCGCACATGCAGCGTTTGTAAGGAAGGTCGTTACAATCTGTGTCCAGACATGAAATTTGCTGCCACTCCTCCGTACGATGGCTCTCTCTGCAGATACTATGTTCACCCAGCAGACTTCTGTTTCAAGTACGTAACAGGAGTTAATAATAATCACTTAAGTACAGCTGTTACAGGTAACACATCTAACCTAACCTGCATTGTCAAAAACATTTCAGGATTTTGGGTTTTTCTTTGACGTCAATCAAACTGTTACCATAGCATCCAATCCTTGCTTGTCAAATAAAGGTGGCAATAACAAACAGTGGCTGAAAAGTTCAAAGTTGGCGGGAAATGTACAGATGCATTTTCACCCTCCCATATGTGTTTTGTCTGGACTTGGAAGCTTTATAGGAACAATGTCAGCTTGGGAATCTAAACTTGTCTTGTATCAGTAAGTAGGTAAAACAACTTGAGAGCTAAAAACTGAAACCACGTGAACTCTGAAGTTCAAAAGCAACGAACCTTGAAAAACAGAAACTCAAAATGAATCAAAATCCAGCAATCACAAATCACAAACTATAACCTTTGAACCCATTGAAGTAAATTTCTGTTTCCTAAATGGTGTGCTAAGATAAGGTGCCAAGCCTTCAGATTTTGATTGACGTTGAAGAAAAACCCAAAATTATCCAGAGATGTATTTGACAGCTGTAATTACATTAATATTTTGATGTACTTCCTGTGTCTGTTTGATGATTGTTGAGAATATACACCACGATGTTCAAACTTGTGAGGTTACAATAGCACTTTATCGTCAATAGCACTACACAGTCACTATTTATATAACTCATGAAACTCAGATTAAAAAAATTAAATTAACATTACGGAATTCCTCTCTTTTTTTCCTCTGGTCTCCAAAATGTTATCTTTCTCTGACCATTGTCTTTTTACAAATTAGTCAATCTCACATCATTTGTGCACTGTGCCATGTACACTGTAGGGGACACTCCCTAAGGTTGAGTCTCTGAGTGACCCACTGCTATAACAATTCCACTTTTCTTCTACCGCGGCTAACTTTCCTTGCTTATGAAAATAATTCTCTCTGCCTTACAGTTATTTCCAGTGACACTCCCCAATTGCAAGGTGAATTTGGCCTTCTTTTTCAACTTCCTGTCTTTAACGATATAACATCAGCAAAATTAGCTACAAATCTTATTTTAACCAATGCTTGACTTGTGTCACATTTTTACCTTCTACAGACTTCCTAATCATGTGTCATTTGAGGAAGGTGCTCTTCTTGAACCCCTCTCTGTTGCAGTGCATGCTTGTAACAGGGCTGGAATTACCATGGGAAGTAAAGTGCTGGTTTGTGGAGCTGGTGAGTGGATTTTTCGACATCTGAACACTTTTCTGTACATTTCATACGGTTAATATAATGTACTCAAAATTTATTAACTTAAACTAACTGTTCATTATTCTTAACTCCTGTTACTGTGGATACATTCAGGACTGTGAGTTACTGCCAGTCTGTAATCACTCAAGGGACAGTCTGTAATAGTGGGGTGAGAACAGAATTTCCTGACAAAATTTTAGAGAGATAACATATATTTACGTATATTATCCAGGCAAGGGATTTTGCCACTATTTTGGTATATTGTAACCGGTCATTGTGTGACGTGGTGTAGTGTGATGCTGCATGCTGTGTTCCAAATATGGTTCTCCCATATTAGGGCATGTGAGATAACGAGAGCGGATCTGTCAAGTGTGTGAAGAGTGAAGTGATTGGAGTAAAAACAGTGGAAATCATTATTGCAGTATATTTTATTTGTTATACTATTACGGATTGTAACAGTATCATCAGGTTGCCTACAATAATGAAGTGTCCATAAGGCAAGAGTTGACTGTACTGATATAACTTCACAATCCTTTAGGTCCCATTGGTTTAGTCAACCTTATGACTGCCAAAGCTTGTGGAGCCACTACAGTCACGATCACAGGTAATTATATAACAAGTTAGAGGCTGGTCGTTTATTACCTGTGGGGTTGGGGGGGGGGGCAGCTATTTTGAGAAAGCTTCCCACTTCACCCTAGCTTCTTAGAAATGTCACCTCCATAAATTTTACATCGATCTTGTGAAAGTGACCTCCTCCCCACCAATTGCTGTGGAAGGTATTATAAATTCCAAGTGTCATTTTCGTGCAAGTACACAGTCATGTAGTCTTGTACAAGGTTGTAGTTGAAGTCTCAATTCTCCTATTCCAGGACAAGGCACAAACTGACTACAGTTGATTACATGTAAATGCATTTTACTTCTCTGCCAATAAAACAAGAAAAATTGAATAAGGACAATGAAAATAGATAGTTAATTTTTAGAGGTGTCATAAGGAGAAATATTAGAAAAAAGGTGGTATTATGAGAACAGTATGCCTTTCTTATTCCGACCTGTACACTGTACATCTCACATTGAAAATGCCAGCACGTCATCACCGAGACAAAAATGGTATATTCTGGCCAATTTTTATAATATAAAGGTTTATAGTGAAAAGTGCACTTAGCTCATCCAGCTAGTTTACAAGCATTCCACTCAATTAATTAGAAAAAATAATCCAATAAACTAGAAAATATCAGGATAAAAAAAAAACGTCAACCAGTTGGCTATCTACAAGCATGGGTGAGGATTTGAATAATTTCAGAACAGCTGAGAACAAATCCAGCAAGTGGTCAGAACAGCCTAGGACTTGAACCTGGTACCACCAGAGTGCGAGGCCATACACGCTGGTCACTCAACCACACTGCCTCCAAATATCTGTATTTGATTTTATGGTAATAAATTGCTTTAGACATTGATGAGGGGAGACTTAATAAAGCCAAGGAGCTTGGTGCTGACTACATTATCAAAGTGGATCCAAGTAAAGACAGCAAGGACTTGGCCAATAGAGTAAAAGACTGCATGGGACCAGCTGATCAAAGTATTGAGTGTAGTGGGGCAGAAGCAAGCTTTCACACTGCAATTCATGTAAGTTGAATTGAAGTGGAACATCTTCAAGTGGGTCAATGTAGAAATGAACATTCAAGGTGTTCCTAGTCCACACAAGATGGCAATTAAAAAATTTTGTCCTTGCTAGGATCTGTTCTCCCAGCACTTATGCATTCCTTCAGTACTAGAATAGTTTCAAGGTCTTAGAGTTAATGCTTTTTCATTGACCCAAGAAAAATGATAACTTGAGCAAGGATGGAACAGAGTCAAAATTCAACACTTAGAAGGACCTCATTACCTAAGGATTTCTTAAGAACTTGTGTCCATGTGTTCCAGATTGAATCAGAACTTGGTAGCGTTGGTCTATGAGGAGAGGCGCATGGAAACATGAAGTACGCGGAGAAAGCTTCTCGGATCAAAGGAGAGAACCATTAAAACAAACTGCTTCTCAACCCACATATGGCATCTACGCTTAGATTTGAGCCCGGGCCACATTATATTGGTGGGAGGCAAGTGCTCTCACCACTACATTATTGTTTTTTTCAGGCTACTAAATCAGGAGGTACTTTAGTGGTTGTAGGGATGGGTAAACCTGAAGTGAAGTTTCCTATTGTAGATGCACTGGTCAGAGAGGTGGATATCAGAGGCATATTTAGATACGTGAACTGGTGAGTTAGAAACTGTTGAAAATTCGAAGACAGGGTCCTTCTCCTTCCCCAAATTTTGAAATCCTGCAGACCTCTCTCACATTCTGCTCCAGTGAACATACACACTGAAATGAAGTCAAGGCTTGGGTAGACAGTTCCAGAATTTTGACACCCAAAGTGATAAGGTCGTTTACTGTTCCTCTATCAAGCCGCCCTCTCTAATAAGCCCCCCTTCTCAGCAAAAGAAAGTTATCACCCACCCCTCCCCCCCCCCCCCCCCCCACTTTGATTTTAAATGATAGACTTTAATAATCTCAACTGTAACACTTTATGTGGACTGACCTGGTATATCATGTGCTGGAAGCTCGGTTTTGTTTTTGATCACCAGCTGCCTGACCTCCAACTTCATGTACCTAAGCCTTCACACCTTACTGTCTAGTTTTTATGGAGAATTGATACCTATCATGTTCACTAAGTTGAATAAACTCCCCCTCTCAAGTAAGTCCTCCCCTCCCTATTAGGCCCCCTAAAATGTGCTTGAAATAAATTAGTCCCCTGCGGGCTTAACAGAGGATTTACTGTAATAGCATAAACTTGCGCGATGCTGATCATGGAGTAAAGGCTTAAATAATAAGTGGGCAAGAAGGCTCTCTTTTTGAGCTTGAGTACATGAAGGGCCCTGCTAGAGCTAGTTTTTTTTGCTTTCTTTCTTTGTTGTAGTTACCCCAAAGCTTTGGCCCTGGTTGCCTCTGGAGCGGTGAATGTTAAACCTCTTGTCACTCATCACTTTAAACTTGAGCAGTCACTTGAAGCTTTTGAAACTTCTCGAACCGGTGCAGGAGGAGCTATCAAAGTTATGATTCATTGCAATGAGGATTATCAGATGAAATTATAATGTGTTGGAATGTTACGGCAAAATGGTGTTATTCTGTAATAATCATTGAACACAGTGGAAGCATGCGTACACCAGAGGCAAGATTATAACTATGTTTGCCAGAAGCTCTTGATTCTTCTGTTAGTTGGTGCTGGAGGAGTAATCATGCTAATATTTAATACTGTGATGCAGGGAATTAAATCAGACGCTATAAAAGACATGACATAACCTAAACTAGACAATTTTCTGGTAATTTATAAGCATTCGGTGACTTTGTTTCATGGTAAGATCATTCCAAGCCAGAAAGTTCCACAATGTAGTGAGAACTTTTCAGGAGTCTTAAAGCCATGAGCAGAAACAAGGGCGTTACTCGTGCACGTATACCTTATTCTTTTAGCCAAGAAGCCAAGAAAGCAAGCTTCACATGGAGTTTAATATTGAAGCTGTGGAACAATATGACTATAAAATTGAATAATCTGGCTAGCCTTAGACAGTGGAATATTATCCAAACTCTTAGGACCATGATGAATAGTCCAGAAATCAAAAATATGAATACCGGTACTAATGACTCTTGAATAGAAATCGTCATTAAGAACAACAAAGAGTAACATGGCTTTTGAGCCAATGATAATTATTGGTCTTAAACTGGCTTACCTAGTAAGGATCATGCTAAAAATGGGTGTCTTCGAAAAGTCTAAAACATATTTGTTTTTTAAGTCTTGCCAATCAATGCAATAACGGTGAAAAAAAAGTTAAGGACAATAAATTATAACCCAGTAGCAGACAGTAGAAATGGAGGAGGGAGATACAAAATATCAGCTTTATTTGGCCTGGGCACTCAGAAATAAAATTGTTTATCTTTCCTGTCTTGTTCCCACATTCAAAGCTTGGAAATCACATAGGAAACATTCTCCACTACAGTTTCACTAATTATTATGTTTGGGTCGAATTAAACTAACATGACGTGAGTCTAAGAGGTTGTGACCACCACAATAGATACCAGGAGTGGATCCAGAAAATTCAGAAAGGGCATGGGGCAGGACACTTGCCAGCTATATACTTAGATACTATTTATTTCATAGACAATCCAATAAAATAATAAAAACAGAAAAGGAGGCAGGAAATGGTCCAGTCGGACCACCCCTTGATCCACCCATGGATACCTTTACTTAAAATACAAAAAAAAAGTCTTATAAATTACATTTGTAATAAAAGAAGGAAGAAAAGAGGGCCCAAGTTTATTTATGATCTAATAACTGCTTATTCAAGTATTTTCTTTTTTTTTAACGTACTTTACATTGCATTGCTTCTTACATTATTTAAAAACTAGATAACCGTTTTTAAAACAGTGCCTATATGTAACTTAATCGTTGTATTTCAGTGCCTAACCTGAGCTATACTCAACTCATTTCCTTGTATATTAAAAATGGGCTGATGTTTATTTTGCCTAATGAATGGTTGTCTTGGCAGGAGATAACATGAGCCATGGGTGGATTTAGGGGTGGGCCGAGTGGACCACAGTCACCCCTTTTTTTGTAAAATTTTGTATTATTGTTAATTGATTCTTACTAAAATATATAGTATCTACATGACTGGCAAGTGCCCCGGCCACCCCTTTCTGAATTTTCTGGATCTGCCCCTGTGAGGTGTACAAACTGATGCTGGGATATCCATTGACTTGTGACTACAAAGACTAAGAGCCATAGTAAACTCCCTTTTCACTGCACGGTAATGAGGAGGTACATACATCATTACTATCACTGACTGAAAACTTGCACATTTTATCACAGGCAGCCCAGACTCTGTTGGACTTCCTTAGACTTTGAATTTATAAGAGAATGTATGAAAATAAACAAAGTACATCCTAAATTCAATTTTGGAATGTTTAAGATTTTGAGTTGTACTCCAAATGGATCTAGAGGCAAATAAGAGACAGTAAATGACAAAACAAAAACACAAGATGAATACTTTTTATTTCTATTTTTGTCAGAAAATGAAATTTAGGACGTACTGGTATTTGGTACATTTTCGTACATTCTCTTCCAAATTCAAATTAGTCTTTGAATTGATGCCTTGAAATGTCTTTTGTTTATTTGTTTGTTTTTCATGGTGGTCGGCCTCATATGTGATTTTTTTATGTGAAGGATATTATTCACGAATTTAAGGGAAAATTTTGAAAAAAAGTTTTAGAGAAAAGGTAGGCTATCAATCAGAGGTAGTTTATAGTTAGTTACACATTAATATGTAAATTAAAACAGCAAAAAGATATCCCAGAGAAAGTAGGAGTAAGTCATAAGTGAGAATGGTATGAAATTGAAGAGTTTAAGTTTTTAGTTTTTATCATTAATTTTTTTTTCAAACAAATTTAAAATATTTGTCACATTTTTTAGTGGTTTTCTTTTTTTCCTGGGGGGAAAAAGAGATCAATAAAACCTTATCATTAAAAACATGATCCACAATTGAAACTGTCTAAAACTGATGACTCTTAGAAAGTGGTAACTTTGTAAGGTTGTGAACTTTTCTGTAGCCTGCAGCTATCAAGCTCTCTGGGGCACTATACCAATGGGGTGCCCCGGACATGACCTTGCTATTGCACTACCTTTTCTGGGGTCATTCAGTCACTTCATTTGTAAATACATTTGTGTTTGACCTGTATTTGCCGTTTTTCACGTCTCCCATAATACACCTACTTGTTTACCCCCCAAATCTTTGCATGGAACCTTTCTTTTTATTTATCCTGTGTAGTACAGTGGTCCCAAGAGAAATAAAAGACAAGGCTTATGCAAAACTTGGGGGGGGGGGGGGGGGCGGAGACTTACCCAAGACTGGATAAAAAATTGGCCAACAGCTGACTGGCCTGTCCCCAATAATGATTCCAGAAACAATATTTATTGCAGGACACATTTGGGCTCTTGCTCCCTTCTCCTTTCTAAAATGGTGAATAGCGCCTGAATCCAACAATCACTTAAAAATACACTCAGATAACAAGGGTTCGTATAGCTCTTTTAAGGTAAAACTCATGGAATTTCAGGGACCTACTTTATTACACAGGTTCCAAATAAACTATGAAAATATTCCGAGAATAACAGGCTTTTGTTCTTAAGGGCAATCATTTTTTTGTTAACATTCGTTTGTGAGCGCTTATCCACCCTAGTGCCTAGTCTTTGTTCAGTCCCCTTGACCAACCAGTATCAGGGCCATAGCGTCCATGTATGCACATATGCCCCCATATGTACAGCTGAAATCTGGAAAAAAAATCTATTTTAAAATTTCCTGAAAGTATTTTCATTTATCATTGAATCGGGATGACTGATAAATGTTTTGCATTTCATTGGTGTCTTCGTGTTAGTATTTCCTTTATATTTTTTATTAAGTGGAGTGAAATGGATCTGAATCTCAGTTGATACTTTTGGCCACCTCAACCCCCAATTCAATCCCGGAGTATATGTAGCTCTACTAACGTTGTTGACTTATCCTGTGTCAACAAGCCCAGCTAAGTTTAACTTCAGCATTATGAAGAGACTGAAAACAGCTCTACGATGCACCATGACAGAGATTGAACTCTTGCAATTCTGAACGACACAAGCACAAGGACATTAATTGACATAGATGGCGTTATCACAGCGTTTCCCCGCTCTGAAGGGTACATGTCTCGCCCTTTGCTTGTAAACTCCTTGATGGCATCACTGTTTTCCCTTTTTTCATTAACACTGTACCTTACCGATAACACCAGAGACAGGTAAAAAAAAAAACACCCAAATAATTACGGTCTTTTTGTTCATTTTTATTTACCAAAAGTGTCCTGTGGAAAACGCTAGAGATTGCATTTTCCATAGTTAATTGAGTGGAATGGTTATGAAACCCGTCAGACTCCTTTGTTATATGTTTTTGTGGACCTGAAAGTGCACAACGTTCAAAAGAATTCCTATCATTTTGATTGTATTGACCAATAAAAACGTTGCATTAATTTATTCCGTAACAATTTGCCAACAGAAAACAAAGGATTGTGCACTTTCAGGGTGCTCCAACATAAACTGCAGCACTGTTGTTTTTATCATTGATGTTTGCCGCTTTTCATAACCAGTCTCCTCTAATAACTATGCATTTTCGAAATCCTAAAGTCCAAAAATTTTCTGGGGGACCAATTTCGCCCAGATCCCCCTAGACCCTGCAGTACAGGACAAATCAAGGTATAAGATGGCTTGTAATCATTCTAGACCTCTGCCTTTCGCATCACAGGCCGTCCACACCTGACCTTCATTTCCTCGCTGTCAATTTTCAAACTGGTATTTACCCAAGTTTTTTGGAGGTGTGAAAATGTTCCTCAATTCAAATAAGGACTTTAAAGGACCAAAATGAATGGAAGAGAATTTCAAGGACTTTCAAGGCCTTGTACCACAACTCTAAAAATTCAAGGGTTTTCAAGATGCATACAAATCCTGTAACAAGTGATATTTATTTAATGAAAAAATTTGTTGTTTGAAGCATGTGGATTGCACTTGTCTTCTGATATTTTTGCGACTGGTCATGAAGCAAAAAAAAAAAAACGTTCTCAAATATTTCACCTGTTCACAATTTTCAGTTTGTTTGGCAAAAATATATTAGTTTTATTAAGTCTTCTAAAATAAAAAGCAAATGGTCAAACCCCCTTTAGAGACACCTAATACAGCTGTAACAGCAGCAGAGATACCTTTGGTGCCAGAGATTATTAATGGCCAAACTGCAAGTTTGAGAAGCAAAGCACCAACAGTGAAGCATTCAAGAAGCATAAAGTGGGAGCTTTCTGTAACTGCCAGAATGGTTTATTTTACCTTAAGTATTTCTGAAAGGGACCTCTGACATGCCTCTATTATGAAAAATTATCTTGGCCCCAAAGATAGACTGCGAGCAGTCTCTTATTTTTCTTTCGCAAGTTACTGCACGCGAAACCTAAGCATGCGAGCAGCGAAGATGCGAGCCGCGAGAAACGAGGGCGTAAGCTCGAGAATAAAAAATAAGAGACTGCTGACTCTTTTGTTCTGTCTGGGGACAACTTGAACTGATTTATAAATGGAACATAAACAACTGAAAAAATTACACTTTCTTTAATCCGGTAGGATTGCCTTGAACTCGTTTCCCTTGAGGAAATTCACAGCAGTTTCCTTCTGTAAGATATCCTTAAAAGTTTTGTTTAATACTGAGATTACTGCTTGGTTCGCTATTGTTTGCAGTTGGTTGTGACACATGACTATTTTTATTGCTTGCAATCTCACCACAGACAAGTTAATGATCTGTCAACAGCTGTGCAATTAACCAATTGGTTACCCCGTTTCTGGGCTGACGGAGGGTTTGTTTATTACAAAAGAGTCAGCAGTCCATCTTTTCTTGTCTCATCTCAATTGTAATGTCGTGGTTTGCAATCGCGCTGGATAAGATAAGAACTAGACGCATTTTAAGAGAAAAGACGGACTGCAAGCAGTCTACCCCAAAGATACCAAGCTCAACACATTCTGTACCTCTATAATAAGCCTGACACATCTGCAATGCAGACACTTGGCTTGGTCCATTTGGGTCTATGTTAAGGAAGTTTGACTGTGCTTGTATTACTTACAAATTTGTATTATTTAATGCATAACTACTGGACTGAGACAATGATAAAGACAGGATTTGTGATTTTCATCAGGACAAGCTACCCCCATTGAAATACACTGTTTGTAGTCTGCTTTGTCCCCTTAAAATCCCTCATTATTCCAGTGCATTGGCAAAAGTAACAAGTCCGCTGAGGTGAGACAAACAAGTAACTGGTACAATGAAAAGGGCCCCACTGAAAACCGCCTTGGCGAGTTGGGCTCCCTCTATAAATATTATTATTACTATTTTGAAGCATGTTAAGTACTGTAAAAAAAACAACCATCTGAAAAATAAGTTGTTTTTTCTCTGGGAATACTTAAACTTGTGAAGCAATTGTCTGAATAGACATGTTAAGTGTACTGTACATACTTCTTTCAACTTTGCAGGAAGTTGATAGCCTGCATAGAATAAAATATTGAAAAGTTAATCGTCGTCAAGATGATTGTTTTTCTTATATTATCAAAATCCCTGTACAAAAAAAATGAAAAAGTTTTGCTTCAGCAAAGAAATCATTGCAAAACCAAGCAATACTGTATCATGACTTAGTGTACAGTGGCTGCTGTTGTATCGTATATCCTTGGATTTTTCAACATTTATATAATTAATGGACAAGTGAATTTTATGTTCAGACGATCAACATTGGACAAGTGTCCATCAAATGGATGAGTGGAACAGAAAAAAATTCCCTGAGATACTATCCCTATCATTGGTATTCTACAAAAGTAATAGAATAACAAAGAAAACATTTCTGCAATTTACAAAATAATATTATTCATCGAATCCCCACTTATTTAACTCATTTCCCCCAAATTTCGAATTCTTGCTATGATACAGGTTCATTGGATAAGGTGCCAACATCAATGGGCCATTTACTAACTACTTTTGTATAAAACAATTTTCTGTCTGAAATGAAACTTTGTTGGATAATGGAACTGTTTTTTATCATTTCTCCACTTAACCTTTCTGATCACATTTTATCCCTAACGGTCTGTCAAACTTACGACATCACTGTCATGCCAAAAACCATCAAAACTGAATAACCAAAAAATACATTATTATTAGGGAATCAAAGATCCGTTATCCTGCGAAGTTTTAGCTCAACGGGATTAAAACAAAAAAACAAGAAAAAAATTGAGGGCACCTTTGATGACTGTAATTAATATGACATTAAATTAGTTGTGCACATTCCATAAACCTACATATGTACATTAACAAATTGAAATGGAAGTATCTCTTCTCACAAACTGTCATCACTGCTCTCTTTCTGTTAAGTCCCAATATTAAAGGGTTGCCTGTAATACAACAAACAATAAATTTTATTTAATCATCAACAAAACTGTGCCAGTTTTCCTCTCCTACAGCAGGTGGGGTGTAAATCAGATGTTGGCATGTAAATATGCAACCTCCTCAGTATTAGTGTGAGTTTTCCTGGAGAAGCTCACATTTTAGTCTGAAATGTCACACGTCTCCACCCCCTAACCTGTGAGGGGCACAGGGAGAGAGACGTCTGAATTCCAAGTGTTATAATACTGTCCAGTGACGTCACCTAGTACTTTTTGCATTTTTGCCTAACTTCCATTTCTTGACAAGTTGGCAGCCATATGTCACGGAACCATGAACAGCAGCATGCAATATGGTCAATGTTAAGGGTTCTGTGTTTTGAGCGCCGTGAAGCTTGACAATAAAGCCTCCAGAATAAGTGTAAGGGGTTGTTTAACTTTTCGGGTTTGAAATGAAGTGTTAACAGGCTAAACACGACTCATAAGCTCGTGATAGTGTGAAACGTAACTTAGACTTGAAGTTAGCCTGAACTACAGAGGTTCCCTTTTTCTTTCTTTCACTTAGGTTATGCAGTGCACAGGGTAATGTTAAACTCTGACTGAGCAAATCTTACTTTTGCCGCTCTAAGTCTAAAATTTATAGGTCATGAAGCTGGTCTGTTTCATGCATATTGAGAAATTATTTCCTGTGGGCGGGAGTGCAACATCCTACACTTTCTCCATTGGCAATTACTTTTGTTTTAGCTTAAAAGTCTATGCGACTGTCGTCTGTAGTACATTTTTTGTTACAAGTGCCTAAAGCAAGACTGCAGTTTTGGAATTAAAAGGTTCCTCATCAGTTGTTACTATTATAAAGTCTTCACTCTGTGCAGAGAGGGTAACTCCAAGCTCACATTTCACACAGCAATTCATAATTAGTCTGGTTACCCTGTCAACACTATTTCAGACCGGTATGTTTTCCTCAGCGCGTTCAGCCAACAATGAAAGGTTTTGTATTTCTGAAAGGTATTAGCCAATCAGAAAATACCTACCACATTCACAAAAGTAGGTGACGCCACCGCACAGCATTATAACCCTTGAAATTCAGACATCTCTCTCCCCAGCACCCCACAGGCATTTCAGACTACTCAAATATATGCCTTCTTCATTTCCAAATTGCACTTCATATTAGCCAATCAAAATTAAGCCATTTTGCCCTCTATGTTACATTATTATTATTATTCCTTATAACTCCGTCCCCATATAATTTACCTCAAATGTGTAAAGGCAATCGTTTACCATTCATACACCCAGGTGTATGTCGTCACGTTAGCTGAGTGAAAAGTAGCATACACGTATGGCTTTCCTTCTTTTGTAATCCTTTCTTTCTCCATGGCTGCCCAGTTCTTGGGTAACTCTTCGTTCTTCTTCAAGCCTTTCCTAATTTCTTCAACGGCAATCTTTTCTTCCTTGGATAGCTTCGCTTTCTTATAAAACTGGTTTTGGTCAGCATACGGGCTAGGATTGGGCCAACGGTTAGGGCAGCCATGCTTGTCTTTAGTGATATCAACATCACCACATCGCCACCAAAGGTCCAGCGATTTGCTAAACAGCAAAGGGTCGTTTTCAAAAAACTTGTACGCGCTGACTCTACATTTGTCTTTGTAAGTCAATCCAGAATTAGGCGCTTGAAATGTTCCGGCATTAAAATAATATGCAGACAGGAAAAAGTCTTCAGTACCAGATGAAAGCCACATTGTCTTGTTACTACCATCGATGAACGCACGGTAGCAGCCTTCAAGAAAGCTAACTTGAGGGAAGGCAGGTACCGAGGTGACAGCATTTAAAGTCACCAAGAACACTGCTCCTGCAGAGCCAGTGACGTGTGCCATATTCAAGAACTCAAAAGGCCACATGAAAACATTTTCCCTTTTATAGAGCTTCAATCTTGCGTTTGGTGGAAGCACAAGGTCGCCCAAAACAACAGGATAATTTTCTACGCCACGAATGATGTACCAGAATTGAGCATGATTTGGTCTTGTCGCTGTAACTCTGAATGATTTGCCAAAAGGAATTCGAAACGTGTTGTAGACTGCACCGTTTTTAGCTTCATGTCCAAGCCGCTTCGTGCCCCAAGGAATATTTGGCGTCTCATTCTGCTCACCAAATCCTATACCATGAGCCAGATACAGGTTAAAATCTAAACTTGCTTCTGTTTCGCCATCGATATAGATTCTAATCCTGGTATTTTCGTCCATCCCATAGCCTGTGAACCACTGCTCTGTAATCACACCAGGTTGGCCTGTGTTATGCTCGTAAAGTGTTTGCTCTTCGGTAGGATTTAGGAAGCCGTTCTTAATAGCATACGAAAACGATTTCATTTTTGGATCTACATTTACCACAGATACTGCTTCTCGGAACAGGAATGTAAAGAGAAAGACTCGTGCCGCCATCATGATTGCTGTTGTTCCGTTTGAAGGGGCGTATGGAAAAGACGGAATCCGGAATCCGAAACCGGAGCCGGAAACGGAACCGGAAACGGAACCTGAACCCGAACCTAAGAAATAAAAATTGGAGACGTTTCTGTCTTGAGAGTGTCACTAACAATAATTGCTCGATCAAGACTTTTCATCCCCACATATTTATTTATTGTTAATATATTTTTTACTGTTGCATTTTTTGCGTACGGCGCAACATCGTTTTCTTTGAGAATTTCATATACGCGTGAACGTTGCAACTTGGGATCATGATTGACATGAGTATTCCTTCTCCCTTCGCCGCCTTTCCCTCACAATGCAGACAATGGATGAAACACGGAGCCCTTTTAAGAAAAGGTATGAGTAAGAATATAAAAGTTTTCATTCTTCTCCGTTTTACTGAGTTTGAAAAAATGTTACCATTTTACAAAAACATATCTGTTTTCGGTTACAGATCGCGACAAAGCGACGAATCGATTGAAATGTGAGTACATATGAAAATGTGAAGTTGTTGTGCCTTGAATTTATGCTGCGGCGGAACAGCATGGGCTGATTCTTTGAATTTTAGTGGTTATGTTCTTTTTTTTTGCAAGTCACTTTCCGAATGTGAGTATATCTTTGGTATCACGATCACTGTGCTAAAATTTCTCAAAACAATGATAACAGAGCAAGCCATCTTGATTTTATTTCCACACGGGTATCGGGAACTGGTTTCAGTGCTTCCTAGTTCACCCCGGTCTCAATTTAAGTTCCGGTTCCGGTTCCGGTTCCGGTTCCGGTTCTGGCTCCGGTTCAGGATTCCCGATTCCGGCTTTTCCATACGCCCGTTTTGAAGGTCATTTCCTTATTGAGCTATTTTGAAAAAATAGCTCATATGTCAGTGGTGTGAGCGTATGTATCTTTGTGGCTTTGTATCTTTGTAACTTTGTATGTTCGGATGTATGTTGCAAGAGCCAATAAGGTTGAAGGTACTATGAGTTGATGCTAAGGAACCAATGAGATCTTGGCATCTACTTAAAAATCACATTGCTAAAGGTCGAACAAGGGCACTTTAAGACCGCCATCTTGATTCTTTACAATTTGTTCGTCTTTTATTACGGCTACAGGTGTTTGGAAACATTATATTAAATATCTTCATGATTCAAACGCTGTGTACAGTGATGCAGCTGTTTAAGGGTTCATATTTTAGTGTGGATGCTACTTCAAGACATTTCTGACCGAATTCGGCTATCGCGAACGGTACCACGCACGTATTTATGAGTTGTGTTTCACCTGCTTCAAGGTAGAGTATAAACGATCATATATTTTCAAAGCTCTTCCAGTGAAGCAATAATTGATATTTAGATATGGACTTTAATTCGAAAGTATGCGGCCTATAAAATGTGGTTTTAGAAGTTTGAAAAGCAGCTTATTTTTTTAAAAGCTGTACCGAGTATTGTTAATCCTGTACACAAGCTGTAGAAATATTATTCTCTCGCTTACAAAGTTCAACAGACCTTTTTCGTTCCGGCAAAACAACAACAAAAAGGAATAATAAGTGAACAACATGATACATCCTTCCTGCATACTAGGCATTATAGTTATTGAAACGTATTTTATTTAGTAAAGATGCGTATAAACTTAAGTAGAAACAGTAGCGTTAGGGAATAAAATTGGAAGAAGCTAGTTGACACAG
>NC_133201.1:43091541-43096541 GCF_958299795.1 Porites lutea
GCGTGGGGTGATTTTCACGCGCGCTCGCGTTTCGCTCGCCCTACTATCCCTGAGGAAAAATGGGGGACTACTCGTAGTCTACATGAAGTGGGAGCTTTCTGTAACTGCCAGCATGGTTAATTTTACCCTTACTATTTCTAGAGGGGACCTCTGACACGTGTCTATTCAGGGGCACCCAACGGGAAATTTTGAGAAAAAGACCTAAAAATAACAACAAAGCATGAATAAAGCTTTCTGATGCCATTTTAAGCATTTTGGGAGATTGCTGGCAAAAATTTGTCTTGTCCTCACTCCCAGCAAGACTAATGGAAGCTGAAGAGTTCCCAGCCAGCAAGGTGCACCTTCAACCTGCAACCTGACTTACTCGGAAGTTTCCCAGCAGACATTAATGGCCAGTTTGGGTGTGGTTAGACGGCAGAATTCAGCCATTTAGGGAGGGGGGGAGGGTGGGTGGCAACAGGAAATTGGGTGTTCAGTGGGGGGTGAGGGGGGAGGGGGGAATGGGGAAGAGGTTTCTGACAGCACATAGCAGCTATTTCAGACATTAAATTCCCCACAACACTTTCCTTCCAACGACATATCATTACTTCCACATCTCCCAGCCAGCAAAAAATTGCCAGAAGAACAGATATTTTGTGGAACAGATCCGTTGGGTGCCCCTGTCTATTATAAAAAATTCTCTTGGCTCCATAGATCCCAAGCTCAACACATTCTGTACCTCTATAATAAGCCTGACACATCTGCAATGCAGACACCTGGCTTGGTCCCTTTGGGTCTATGTTAAGTAAGTTTGACTGTGCTTGTATTACTTACAAATTTGTATTACTGAATGCATTACTACTGGGCTGAGACAATGATAAAGACAGGATTTGTGATTTGCATCAGGACAAACTACCCCCATTGAAATACGCTGTTTGTAGTTTGCTTTGTCCCTTAAAATCCCTCATTATTCCAGTGCATTGGCAAAACAAGTCCGCTGAGATAAGACAAACAAGTAACTAGTACAACTAATGAAAAGGGCCCCACTGAAAACTGGCTTGGCGAGTTGGGCTCCCTCTATAAATATTATTTCTATTTTGAAGCAAATTAAGTACGGTAGTAAAAGTAAAAAAAAACACTCATCTGCAAAAAGAAGTTATTTTTTCTCTGGGAATACTTAAACTTGTGAAGCAATTGTTTGAATAGACACGTTAAGTGTACTGTGCCTGCACAGAATAAAATATTGAAAAGTTAATCGTTGTCAAGATGATTGTTTTTCTTATATTATCAAAATCCCCCTACAAAAAAATATGAAAAAGTTTTGCTTCAGCAAAGAAACCATTGCAAAACCAAGCAATACTGTATCATGACTTAGTGTACAGTGGCTGCTGTTGTATCGTATATCCTTGGATTTTTCAACATTTAATGGACAAGTGAATTTTATGTTCAGACGATCAAATTGGAAAAGTGTCTATCAAGTGGATGAGTGGAACAGAAAAAAATTCCCTGAGATACTAATCCCTATCATTGGTATGTTACAAGAGTAATAGAATAACAAAGAAAACATTTCTACAGTTTACAAAATATTGTTATTCATCCCCACTTATTTAACTCATTTCCCCCAAATTTCAAATTCTTGTTATGATACAGGTTCATTGGATAAGGTGCCAACATCAATGGGCCATTTACTAACTACTTTTGTATAAAACAATTTTCTGTCTGAGGTAAAACTTTGTTGGATAATGGAACTGTTTTTATCATTTTTCCACTTAACCTTTCTGATCACATTTTATCCATAATGGTCTGTCAAACTTACGACAACACTATCATGCCAAAACCCATCAAAACTGAATAACCAAAAAATACATTATTGTTTGGGAATCAAAGATCCAATATCCTGCGAAGTTTTAGCTCAACGGGATTAAAACAATAAACAAGAAAATAATTGAGAGCACCTTTGATGACTGTAATTAATATGACATTAAATTATTTGTGCACATTCCATAAACCTACATATGTACATTAACAAATTGAAATGGAAGTATCTCTTCTCACAAACTGTCATCACCGCTCTCTTTCTGTTAAGTCCCAATATTGAAGGGTTGCCTGTAATACAACAAACAATAAAAATAAAATTAATCATCAGCAAAACAGTGCCAGTTTTCCTCTCCTACAGCGAGTGGGGTGTAAATCAGATGTCGGCATGTAAAGGGACACTATGCAGCCTCCTCAGCATTAGTGTGTGTTTTCCTGGAAAAGCTCACATTTTAGTCTGAAATGTCACACGTCTCCACCCCCTAACCTGTGGGGGGCACAGGGAGAGAGAGACGTCTGAATTCCGAGTGTTATAGTACTGTCCAGTGACGTAACCTAGTACTTAATGCATTTTTGCCTAACTTCTATTTCTTGACAAGTTGGCAGCCATATGTCACGGAACCATGAACAGCAGCATGCAATATGGTCGATATTAAGAGTTGCGTGTTTTGAGTGCCGTGAAGCTTGACAGTAAAGCCTCCAGAATAAATGTACGGGGTTGTTTAACTTTTCGGGTTTGAAATGAAGTGTTAACAGGCTAAACACAGCTCATAAGCTCGTGATAGCGTGAAACGTAACTTGGACTTGAAGTTAGCCTGAACTACAGAGGTTCCCTTCTTCTTTCTTTCGCTTAGATCTTACTTTTGCCGACCCAAGTCTAAAATTTATAGGTCATGAAGCTGGTCTATTTCATGCATATTGAGTAATTATCTCCTGTGGGCGGGAGTGCAACATCCTGCACTTTCTCCCTTGGCAATTACTTTTGTTTTAGCTTAATAGTATGGGACTGTTGTGGTAGTACATTTTTTGTTCCAAGTGACTAAAGCAAGGCTGCAGTTTTGGCTTATCCTCGGTGTAAAAACCCACAACTGACGTCATAAACTATCACAACCATAATGGCTCTCTCCTGCTAAAGTACTCGTCACATGGGTCATATGGGTCATGTTGGGTCATGTTGGGTCATGTGGGTCAGCACGTTCAGCCAACAATGAAAGGTTTTGTATTCCCGAAAGGTATTAGCCAATCAGAAAATACCTACCACATTCACAAAAGTAGGTGACAACACCGGACAGCATTATAACCCTTGAAATTCAGACGTCTCTCTCCCCAACACCCCACAGACATTTCAGACTACTCACATTTATGCCTTCCTTATTTCCAAATTGCACTTCATTAGCCAATCAAAATTAAGTCATTTTGCCCTCTATGTTGCAATATTATTATTATTCCTAATAATAAACTCCGTCCCCACATAATTTACCTCAAATGTGTAAGGCCAAACGTTTACCATTCATACACCCAGGTGTATGTCGTCACGTTAGTTGAGTGAAGAGTAGCATACACGTATGGCTTTCCTTCTTTTGTAATCCTTTCTTTCTCCATGGCTGCCCAGTTCTTGGGTAACTCTTCGTTCTTCTTCAAGCCTTTCCTAATTTCTTCAACGGCAATCTTTTCTTCCTTGGATAGCTTCGCTTTGTTGTAAAACTGGTTTTGGTCAGCATACGGGCTAGGATTGGGCCAACGGTTAGGGCAGCCATGCTTGTCTTTAGTGATATCAACATCACTACATCGCCACCAAAGGTCCAGCGATTTACTAAACAGCAAAGGGTCGTTTTCGAAAAACTTGTACGCGCTGACTCTACCTTTGTCTATGTACGTCAATCCAGAATTCGGAGCTTGAAATCTTCCTGCATTAAAATAATATGCAGACAGGAAAAAGTCTTCAGTACCAGATGAAAGCCACGTTGTCTTGTTACTACCATCGATGAACGCACGGAAGCAGCCTTCAAGAAAGGTAATTTGATCGAAGGCAGGTACCGAGCTGGCAGCATCCAAAGTCACCAAGAACACTGCTCCTGCAGAGCCAGTGACGTGTGCCATATTCAAGAACTCAAACGGCATCATGAAAACACCTTCCCTTTTATAGAGCTTCAATCTTGCGTTTGGTGGAAGCACAAGGTCGCCCAACACAACAGGATAATTTTCTACGCCACGAATGATGTACCAGAATTGAGCATGATTTGGTCTTGTCGCTGTAACTCTGAATGATTTGCCAAAAGGAATTCGAAACGTGTTGTAGACTGCACCGTTTTTCGCTTCATGTCCAAGCCGCTTCGTGCCCCAAGGAATATTTGGTGTCTCATTCTGGTCACCAAATCCTATATCATGAGCCAGATACAGGTTAAAATCTAAACTTGCTTCTGTTTCGCCATCGATATAGATTCTAATCCTGGTATTTTCGTCCATCGCATAGCCTGTGAACCACTGCTCTGTAATCACACCAGGTTGGCCTGTGTTATGCTCGTAAAGTGTTTGCTCTTCGTTAGGATTTAGGAAGCCGTTCTTAATAGCATACGAAAACGATTTCATTTTAGGATCTACATTTACCAGAGATACTGCTTCTCGGAACAGGAATGTAACGAGAAAGACTCGTACCGCCACCATGATTGCTGTTGTTTCGTTTTGAAGGTCGTTTCCTTGTGAGCGTCACATGACAATCATCCGCTTCAAACCACAGGTAGCCCAAGCTCGAAATCAACCTCGTCCCAACATGGCCCATAAAACGGCCATAAATCGGCCCATGGACCACACAGGAGAGACGTAACACACTTTCTAAGTAAGGCAAGCTGTTTTTCATTGAAACTGTTTAAATTTTCGTTGGTTACAGAAACGATAGGTTTTTTCCGTACAAATTCTTGTTTCAAATGTTACGCAACTGATGCCGATAGTATTTCGAGCTTGGGCTATCTGTGTTCAAACCAGTCTCGTTCCAGCCTTACCCTTGTCTTGCAGACGGGTAATATCGACATGGTACTAGGTATGAATGTAAAAGCGTCCAAAAATTGCATTAGGGCAGGCGGTTTCTTAGCAGCGCGTCCAAACTCTTTAAATATTAATCAATATCAATAAGGTTTTACAGGACATTTCGACGTCTGTTATTCCGTAATTGGAATTTACCTAATTTATGAGATACTTATCATTTAGGA
>NC_133201.1:43101541-43159041 GCF_958299795.1 Porites lutea
GAGTTTTGATATGTTCCCGCATCAAAATAATATGCAGATAAGAAAAAGTCTTCAGTACCAGATGAAAGCCACATTGCCTCGTTGCTGCCATCGATGAACGCACGGAAGCAGCCTTCAAGGTAGGTAAGATCAGAGCCAGTGGCGGCCATTGTCACCAAGAACACCGCTCCTGCAGAACTAGGGATGTGTGCCATCTTCAAGAACTCAAACGCCGATAAGGAAACATTTTCCCTTTTATAGAGCTTCAGTCTTGCTGTTGGTGGCAGTACAAGGTCGCCTAAAACAACAGGGTAATTTTCCACTCCACGAATGATGTACCAGAATTGACGACGGCATGGATTCGTGGCAGTGACACGAAATGATTTGCCAAAAGGGATTCGGAAGGTGTTGTACATTCCACCTCCTTTGGCGCTGTGCCCAAACCATTTGGTTCCCCAAGGAACATTTGATAGGTCATCAGTCTCTCTAAATCCTGTGGCATGAGCCGTGAAGAGTTGGAAATCTAAACTTGCTTTTTTTTCGTCGTCAATATAGAATCTCATCCTCATGCTTCGATTCCTACATTGTAAGCCCGCAAACCATTGCTCTGTGATCACACCAGGTTGGCCTGTATTATGCTCGTACAGTGTTTTCTCATCTTTAGGATGAAGGAAGCCGTTTTTTATGGCATAAGAGAACGATTTCATATTAGGCTCAACATGTACCAGCGACACTGCTTCTTGGAGGAATGCAATGATTACTATATGCGCCGCAATCATGATGCTGTTAGTGGCCGGCCGTCCCTGGAAAAAATATGTAAAACGTGCGTTTGTTTCTTTCATGTGGATACTCTGAGATCTATGACCCGGGAAATCGTAATTCACTTTTCCTTTCAACGGACCTGGGGCCCGTTTCTCGAAAGTCTCGGTAACTTTTCGGGCCCGAAATCAAATATTCAAATCGAAATATAAAGAATAAGAGCGCGGGTCCTGGTTAGCAAACTGCTTCATTTTGTTTCACTAACTGATAGTTTTATCATGCTAGATGCAAAACTTTTGAAACCTCGATCTTTAATATAAACGCAGACGGCTTACCGGGCCCGTTAATTATCGGGACTTTCGAGAAACGGGCCCCTGGGGCCCGTTTCTGGAAAGTCCCGTTAACTTTTCGGGCCCGAAATCCAATATTGAAATCGAGATATAAAGAATATGAGCGCAGGTCCTAGCTAGCAAACTGCTTCATTTTGTTTCACAAAGTGGTAGTTTTATCATGTTAGATGCAAAACTATTAAAACCTCGATCCTTAAATGTAAACGGGGACAGCGTACCGGGCCCGTTAATTATCGGGACTGTCGAGAAACGGGCCCCTGGCCCGCAGACTAACTCAATGAACGGCCCAGGACTACCTTTCAGGACCCTATCATTGACCAGTCCCCTGAGTCGATCGTTTGATACAGCTTTTTATATGATGATTACCGGAGAGGATTGAGGGTTCGAGGGCCACGGCTTGGCGGGCAGAGTGAGTACTTATCGATCATGACCATGCTCCCACAAAACCGTACAATTATGAGGGATGATATCCCGCATCATCCTGTATCATCACAGGTAGCCCCAGCTCGAAATATGAACATCGGTGAACATCGGAATTGTCGCGGAACATTCTAAATGTAAGGATTTGTATCGGGAAAAAACCTATCGTTTCTGTAACCTACGAAAATGAAAGGATTTCAATAAAAAACAGCTTACCTTACATAAAATGTGTGTTACATCTCTCTCCTGTGTGGTCCACGAACCGATTTATGGCCGTTTTATGGGTTGTACTGTAAGGGAGAAAAAACCGTTTACAGTACAACCCATAAAACGGCCATAAATCGGCCCACACGGGAGAGAGGTAACACACAGTTTTTGTAATGTAAACTGATTTTTTTTAATTGAAATCCTTTCATTTTCGTAGGTTACAGGAACGGTAGGTTTTTTCCCCATACAAATCCCTATACTTCGAATGTTACGCAACAATGCCGATACTCGCCGATGCTCATATTTCGAGCTTGGGCGACCTGTGATATCATATATATCCCGCTATCCCGCGTGGGAGATTGATACGGTTATCAAGTTATTATTATTAAGATCCCATAGTAGCTTTTGTGGCTAGTGGGATCAGATACATTGGAGCCGTTGCTGGAAAGCGAGCGGCGAAGTCGCGAGGAATTTTTCCGTCAAGTTGACTCGTCAATTTTTTTCTCGAAGTCCACGTGCGAAAAAGAAAAAACTGATATCCTGTGATTAGGCTCTCAAGAGTAAGCGAAGAGGAGACTAGTCTGCTACACAGTCGTTTATAGTATCGTCACGCAATGACACTAACTTTAACGGCTGCGTAGCGGACTAAGAGAAGGGTAGAAAGCAACAACAACAACAACATAAGCTTTATTTGCATGACTAAAATTATGTAGTTACAGTATTGCAAAAGCTTTAACATAAAAAAAAAACAAAAAAAAAAACAAACAAACAAATCATAACAATGATAATGAAATGCAATGATTACTATAGACAATCAAGTGTCATCAGCATGATTTGATAACAAATCATTACGTAAATCATTACATGATGAGACAAATTTCAACAAATGTGAATTTACGGAAAAATTCTGTGAATTCATTAATTTAATTATCAATTCTGTGTAAGATAGCTGATTAAAGTCGACAAAATTTTGTTAGATTTGATTGTAGAATTTCTCCCTTGGGATTGAGTATTTTGGACAATGGAAGAGAAAATGAAATTCGTCTTCAATTATACCAGAGTTACAAATAGGACACAATCTATCGTTGCGGGAAGTTTGATTATATCTTCCAGTTTCAATCATGAGTTTGTGGTTACTTATACGAATTTTCACTAAATCTTTCCTATTAGCAGAATTTCTTATTAAGTCTAGATAACTTGAAATTTTATAATCATTTTTAAATAAGCTGTAAAATTGTAGTTTCTTAGAATGATGGATTGTATGTTGCCAATATGCAATATATTTTTGTTTTATTATATCTATATAGTGTTTGATCTTAGCTTCACTTAAATTATTAGGATCAAAATCAGGGAGGTCATAATATTCAAATATTTTCATAAGATTAAAGCGCAGAGGTACTAGGGGAGGGGGGAGGGGACTAAAGAACAGGGAAATGGGGACACTACGATCACCGATTTCTAATCTCCGAGTGTTTACCTTTACCCTGCCATTCATGTTTTTCAATTCATTACTATACGCTCAAATATGAGTATGAATGCAATTCTGTGTTTAAATCACGGTATCTTGTTGATCAAATTTTCTCGTTTGACTGGTTTCTTTTAAAAATGACCGGTCGTGTGGTTGTTGAGGTCATGTTTCATTGCAGTGCCTCAACGCCACGTGAATCAAATACCCAGCTGTAAGACATTTAAAATCATTTTTGTTTGACTGCATGATTCCCCTGCTGTTTTTCCGAAATGAAAGTTCGTCGCGTGTACATGAAGATGTTGCATTGCAGTAATGTCACGTCACAATGTCATTTTTAACCTGTTACAAGGAGACAACGGTTTTTAAATTTCTTTTCTTTTCTACGTAGGCGTTAAAAACTTGTGCAATTACTTGTGACGCTTGAAAAGGCTTGATGTTTGTTGAAATAAACTCCTGTGTTTGTCAATATCAAGTTAACTACTTCGTAGGGGGCAACACAATTACTGGTGACCAAGTAGTTCCCATTATGGAAAACAAATAATAAGCTACGGAGACATATTACAAATTCAATGTGACAAGTAAGAGTCTCAATAAGGCCAGTAGCGCCAAACAGGCTTGCTATTTAGAAGCAGGAACAAAAGGTTGAACTAGGGCCTTCTGAGAACAATCCCACGGCCACAACGGGATTTGAGACTGGAATGAGCGACAGTAAAATCTAGTGCGCGGCCATACCGCCTTATCTCGTATGTTTTTCAATTTCTCTCATGTTTCTTGATCCTATCACCTGCTTCACGGTTAGGTTAAAATTAAAAACAATTGTCACTGTCGGTTTTTCACTAGAACAAAAAACTAACACTAACTGCTGTGCAGTTCTTCTTAATTTTTTTCGAGATTTAATTCTAAATTTAACTGGGTTCTCTTCCCGAGAAGAGTTGTATTTTAGTGAAAAATTAGCTGTCAAGTTATTGTTAAATACATTAGTGTAAGTTCACAGAAATGTCTTAAATATAAAACTCAGTATACAAACATGACAGTTACTCACGCCAGTGCGACCGTATAGGCAGTGCTGTTAAACCGTGTCTTGCTCTAATCAACTGTCCTGTTCCAAAACCATCACGGTGGTCATATCAGAGTTTACATGATTTTATACCTTCGTGGCCACCAGCAAATTAACGATTTATTTATATAAAAAGACGTATAGGGGTGATGTGTCCTAATCCCAACGGGTGCTCCCTTATATGGCCTATACGGGGATGTGCCGATGGACAGGGTATGGTTTTTGGCCTCTCTGCATGTCTTAAACAGGGTATATAATTTCGTGTGGTCAGTCCCTCCTCCCCGAAAAACTTTCACTCTACCCCAATTCACCGACCTCTTTAGACTCATGACTGATGTATCAGTCAAGTTATTTAACGTCAGTATATGATTAAAATAGATGTATTTTTTTAAAATTGCAGTTTGCCTTTCTTTCGTGTATATGATTGCCGTAGGAATTCATAAATGTTTTCTATAGAAGCTCTATACACCGTATTCACAAATGGCGGACACGCGGGAAAAAACTGGTGCCTAGTCATGAAAGCGAGGCGTTGGAGGATAAACAAAAATTTCAAATGAAGACTTTCAGTGAACTTCCAGAGTGTTTAGCACGGATTCCACCTAAAATAACTTTGTACGGACTTCTTTTTAAATACAGTTACGTGGGATGTCTTCTGCTTTTAATGTTTAGTAATGATTTGCTGTTTGCAATCAAAAGGGACGAGTATATCTGCAAGGAAACAGGATGATTTTGTAGGTTTCCGAAGCATCAGAAGCAGGACACGACAAGTGGGCGATGGCTTGAGAAAAGCGGCAAACATGTTGGCCCAGCTTCACACTGTAACCGAATACGAAAGCCAGATCACTACAATTCTGTAAAACAGAAATAAAAACAGATATTGGTGGCGAGAAAAAGAGAAATAAGCGACGGATATATGGCCACTGAAAACAGGTCAAGCTGAGAGCGGGTGAAAGATTCATTCACGAGGCTCATTCATTCATGTTAGTGACATCTTATACATATCTATGTATATATGTATGTCTGTATTTACAACTTCCTTTGGATCATATTAATTCCGTCGCTTTGGAGCGAATTGTTAGAGGTACGTTGGCAGAGCTTAGCAAAAATCTCATGATTTCGTTGTCATTGCGAAATAATTAAAAATAATTTTATCAAAATTAGAAGCTGTAGTGTGTGAATCTTATGGCTTGCTATTTGCCTGGTCTCCTTTAGGGCATTATCTCAGAGAGCTCTTGGTAAAAAAAAGTGGTATAAAGCTTACATTTTACTAGGTTAAACTTTTAAGGCAATGTTTGTGTCAGGACTGAACATGGCAAGCTTCTGTTTCGAATAATTAAATTCGAGTCTGGATCCGTTTAAGAAGACCATCATTTTATTTATTTATGTATTCTTCAACTTTAAAATATAATGGAACATAAAGTTAAAACTCTTAACAGCCAACGATAAGAAATACGAAATTACTCGCTGAAATGATGTGTCTGGCTTACCGAGTCTGCCGAGTAACAAGTTGAAATTTTGAGCGTACTCCACTCGATCGCTCCTGCATTTATAATAAAAAAAATAGTTATAATTGATGTCCTTCGTTGATAAAGACCAGAGAATAACGTCCTGGCAAACAAAAATCAAACATAACTTCATCGAAACCTCAGTCACCTCTTCTTTCCTGTCTTCCTTTTTTCCATCTCGACTTGAACTGTTTTGTTCAACGGCAGACGTCTCTTGCGTTAACAAGTAGGCCATGTATCTGTCGCTTATTTCTTTTTTCTTGCCACCAAGATTTGTTTATATTTCTGTTTCACCGAATTACAGTGAGCTGGCTTTCGTACTCGGTTTCAATGTGAAGTTTGGGCCAACATGTTTGCCGCTTTTCTCCAGTCATCGTCCACCTGTCGAGCTTCTGATGCTTCGGAAACCGACTCGAAAACCTACAAAATCATCCTGTTTCCTTGCAGATATACGCGTCCCTTTTGATTGCAAACAGCACGTCATTACTAAACATTAAAAGCAGAAGACATCCCACGTAACTGTATTTAAAAAGAAGTCCGTACAAAGTTATTTTAGGTGGAATCCGTGCTAAACACTCTGGAAGTTCACTGAAAGTCTTCATTTGAAATTTTTGTTTATCCTCCAACGCCTCGCTTTCATGACTAGGCACCAGTTTTTTCCCGCGTGTCCGCCATTTGTGAATACGGTGTATAGGAAAGTTAAAGAAACTAATGTTTCACGGCCTTAGGCGTCTTTTCACCTGCTAATGTCCGGTTAAATTTTAATCTTCCAATTGAAGTAATATTCAGAGTGAACGTATGGATTGTGGAGGTAGTCGCCGTCGCCGTACGTTGTTTGAGCAATCTTTGACAGTTCTACCTAAAATCACTTTAGAAGTGTGGGCTTTCCCTCCGAAAACTAAAGAGCGAGAGGAAACTACCACATATAAAATCCTTTCGGTTTAACGTGTCTTAAAGTTTTAAGCACAATCTTAAAACAATCTTAAAAATTCTTCTAAAATGGATTTTGTGACCTTGGAAATCTGGTTGTCCCTGAATATTAGAACTACCTTATTATAGTCAATTAACGCTCCATGAAATTAACGCGAATCGTTAAAATTCGCGTTAATTTAAGTCGCGTTAATTTTGTTGACCGTTAATTTCCGCGACGTTAATTAAGTGCAGCGTTAATTTCCGCGCTCTTAATTTCCAGTATTTTAACCCCAATTTTGGAACCTGTCCAGACATTCTTGACAGCTAAAAAACATTAACTACAAGGAACTACAAGCTTTCTTTCCATTTACCCTTTATTTTTCATCTTTCACAAAAGCTAAGGCGAAGGCCCGGGGGCGAAGGTTTACAATATTTCGAGTTCATCTTCATCGTTGTCGCTGTCAGGAGTGCTGTCAAAATCTTCTCCATTGATTTCGGCCACCAACTGTGTCTTAATCGCGTTAATTTTTCTTTATTATGAAATTCTACCTTCTCTTTCGCGTTAATTTTCTTTATTCGAAACTCGTTTTCCATGAAATTCGCGTTAATTTCTAATACCTTCATTTCATGGAGCGTTAATTTCCTATAATAAGGTAACCGAGGAGCAAGAGGAACTCGGCCCTTACTCAGTTATAAAAACCTTTTAGTGCCTATGAGTCATCACAAGATAACTATTTATTTCAGTGTCAAATCACGGTACATGATGAAGTTATAAATGAAAATCGTATATGTGAACTGCGGAGTGAAAAATTTGTCACAGCCGATATTTCAGTGTTATCTTTAGAACGGAACTCAGTTTTATCAGAATGAACATTTCAGCATTTCGAATATGATTTCTAAACCATGACTTTAAAATCGCAGAAAAACCCTGCAAAGATATATATATTATTCACTGGCTGGGAGGTCACCCAAAGCTTACACACAGATACCCAGAAAGACGTATTCATGCGACAACCAATAACTTTCCGAGAAGCTGAGAATCTTCGCTCGCCTGACTCAAAGTATCCCAGGGTGGTGACGCCCTCACCCGCATGCAACAGCAATTAGATACCATAGTGTCTACAATGTTTAATAACTAAAGGACTCTCCAAGCCGGAAGCTACAGTCTCCACCTACCAGTTCTCGCCCCAGCACACTACGGCCCTAGACAACAAAGTAACTCACCTTGAAGGAAAGATCGATCAACTAAAGAAAATGGTTGGAAATCGTCCACAAGAATATACAGGGCCTAAAATTCCTGCTTTCCAACCAATCGCCACACAATCGGCAGATGAAGAACTGAGGTACTTACAAAAACAAGTTTGTCAGTTAAGGGACATAAATTGAGAAGAACATTTTAATGCTATTGCAGCCTATCAGCCTTCTACAAGAGGACATAACTGCTTTAAAAGCGAATCAGAAGAACTGCAGCCCCTTAAAGAAGAAATCAGAATTCTAAAACTTGCCCAGCATGGTCCGCAACAACAACAACCACAGCAATTCCAGAACGCTAGAATTACGGTAGCCAAGACGCCTTTCAAGAAAGAATGATGAATGAAATACGTCGAGTAAAAGCTCGCATAGACAGGTTCATGAAAGTCCATGCAAATAGCCTGCAGTGCAGGCGTTTTCTCTGAGCGCTCAATTTGCTCGCGAAAGCGACATGTTGAAACTTCCCGAAGAGACAAGAACAACCGAGAGTGCGGACCCGGGAGGGGCGCCCGGTTTGTGACATCTGTGGTCGAGTGGGTCACGTGAGACAGAACTGTTATGCTAGAATTAACCGACGAAATCAATATCAAATCCTCAAAACACTCAGTCACGCCCACAGTCAGGCCCAAGAATTGCTGCTTTAGAAGCCGAAGGTACCGCAGAACCATCCTCGGAGACCCAGGGGCAGTCAGTGGAGCCGGGAGAAAAGACGCGACGAAAGGATAGCGCTATCCAACGTTTTAACAACCGGGGCCAGGAATACAGCCCTGTGGCAAGACAAAATGACGTAAGCAAGCTTCCCCATTATTATAGTGCTTTCATGCACAGGTGCAAGAAGACCAGTCGCTTCTTTCTCAAATTCCTCATCATCCTTTTGCTGATGTCACCCCATGGACATGTCAACTCACAAATCAAGCGAGAGTCAGCAACCGTCTTACTCGAAGAAAGCAAATTAGTCAGTGATCCTGAGTTTACCACGTCAATTCTTTCACCTGAACATTTTGAAAGTAAGTCACCCAGTCGCGTCCAAGCAAATTACCACCTTCGTCTACAGTTCTTATTTCTTCTCATTCCAGTTCGCCTGAAAGACTCCAGCATCATCATAGGACAATCCCTCAAACTATCAGAAAAAGCAACTGCAATTTATGAACATCAAGAACAAAGGAACATTCCACACCCAGATCCGTGATAGCCAATACTACAAATATCAAGACGAAATAACCACCAGTAGAGAACAGAGTTAATCAGATAATTACCCGTTTACAATTTTACCTTCTGAATAATGTGTATAAGTCCCCCGCACGAATCTACCACTAGTTATTTCCATTAGTTATCCAGATCGAAGCAAAGCACTAAACAGTCCATCGCAAATATTTGCCACCCATTTTATTTCAATACCATTGCTCCATAAGCTTCCATAAGTAGGATTTTCCCACCGGTTTTCTTGGGTTTTCGAAAGCCAGGAGGCTTTCAATTAAAGGAGGGGAGTGTCACAGCCGATATTTCAGTGTTATCTTTAGAACGGAACTCAGTTTTATCAGAATGAACATTTCAGCATTTCGAATATGATTTCCAAGCGATGACTTTAAAATCGCAGAAAAACCCTGCAAAGATAAATGGTTATTCAGCCGTGTTAAAATTTGTTTTACTTATAGATTCATGAGCAGTGAGAAGTTCCGATCGAAAGCTGCTTAAACATTTCTTTCTTGAAGTGTTTCCGTCCCTAACGAACTTAGTGTGAACACAAACTAGAATCAGGATATTAGTAATATTTAGCACAATAATCTAGAGCAATTAAAGTGTTCTCACCTGCTTTATTTACCATCCTTTGTACGAGCTCGTTTTTAACTAGGAGGATGTTAGTCGTTTATTCTGCTGTGAGTGTAATTTTACATGAAAGACTTGCCGAAAATAATATTGATTTGAACAGTATTAGCATAGCCTGCGTGCTTTGCTCTACGGACGAGTTACTAACGACCCCGTACCTCTGGCAATGTTTGTGACGTTGACCACGCAACCCAGCGAAGTGTTCTACCGAGCTTTAGTCCCATTCTGTCCTTCAGTTTTTTGAATCGTTCTGTCTATTATCCTTCTATTTACCCAGCGCAACGCAGCGCATTTTGTGAGAATCAAAGACAAGGAACAACCTTTAAACCTAACGTCACAAATTAAATGAAGGATGATCAACGCAGTTATATACGCAACTTTTGCAGTTGCGAAAAGAAAGCCTGAAAAAAATTTTAAAAAAAAATTACTGGATTCGAACCCTTGATCTCTGCGTAGCGATACCGGTGCAGCACTCTACCAATGAATTTTGTTTTTCAGGCTTTCTTTTCGCAAGTGCAAAAGTTGCGTATATATATAACTGCGATGATCAGCATCCTTCATTTAATAAATCACGACACAGTTACAGCTTGCTTTCACTGATTCACAGTTACAGCTTGCTTTCACTGATTCCTTCTTTTCGCAAGTGCAAAAGTTGCGTATATATATAACTGCGATGATCAGCATCCTTCATTTAATAAATCACGACACAGTTACAGCTTGCTTTCACTGATTCCTTCTGCTTTCAGTTCGAGTTACACACTGAGGCGAGTGTAGTTTCGTTCTTCTTTCTCCCTATCATCTCTCTTTACCTTGTCTTGATTTTCTTACTATTGAGAGTGCTTTTTTCATTTACTTTCTTTTGCTTAATGCATTTCCTTAATGCTAATGCCATTAAAGATTCACTTAAAAGTCTTATCAATATATGATTGACGTCGTTGTTCTTTTCTATATGTCTTCAGTCAGTCTGAGCCGTGACAACTAAGTAAAAGAGGGAATTAAAATAAAAACTATGGTAAAGTAAAGTTCAGAGAAATGAAACTCACATCTTTGCATTTTGATGTCACTTTTAAAGTTTCTCAGGAAAGGGTAACTCATTTAAACATATGGAAACAAGATAAACAGGAAGGACAAGGTTAGCTACTTTGTCTCAGCTCTCTACGAACAGTGTTTCCTTCGATCTTTACTAAGGTCCTTTTTAAAACAGTTTAAGATGACTAAAAAGCGAACACTAACATTTACATTTCAATAGCTATTGAAATGTAAATGTTTTAATGGCTATTTTATCAATTAAAATGACTTTTTTTAAAAAATAAACATACTCTTTTCAGGGAGGAGAAGGAGCTAAGATTGTGGACAAGACGACGACACGACGGTAAATAAACTGAAAACCTAATACAAACTTTTCAAGGCACTAAAGAAAAACTGGATCAATTTAGGATTCTGGGAAACTGCCCACCTACCCCTCCCCTAAGTTAACGCGAACACTTACTTCTCACGTAGGGCAAAATGATGGCTTAGGGGAGGGGTAGGTGGGCAGTTTCCGGGAAACCTAAATTGATCCGAAAAATTTGGTCCCAATCTGATTGTAAAAATTCGCGCAAAGCAAAACCCAAAAAAAAACCAAGATATTCCAGCATAGGAATCGCCGTTTTTATTACAGTTTTTTTTTACCTTATTCCCCTCTACAAAAACCACCCTGGGTGGAAAACTTGTGTATGAACATAAAATAGTAAATTTGACACGGTGGGAGAACGACTCGACAACAAGTTTTCCTCGCGAGGTTGTCCTCTTTCTTAGAAATTTTGGAAAATGCTGTTCCATTCGCTTCTGGAAGTTGCCGAAAATTTTTGAGCGCCTCTGGTTTTCACCGGAACACCAAGGCGAGCTGCAATATCTAAAATGGTATCGATGGACATTAGATGAAGCTAGGGTGTCAGGGGCTCCTGAGGGTGTTCCTAAAACGAAGACCCAAAAACGAAGACCTAAGACCTAAGACCTAAGACCTAAGACCCCGTGGACTAAAACGAAGACCCTTGGACTAAAACGAAGACCCCCTGGACTAAAACGAAGACCCCCTGAACTAAAACGAAGGCCCCTTGGACTAAAACGAAGACTCCTAGGACTAAAACGAAGACCATTTGGACTAAACCAAGACCCCCTGGACTAAACCGAAGACCCATTGTGAATTTTAAACTCTTGCGAAAGACAACACTCGCTTCGGTAATTTGTACGGCGATTTGGGAATGTTGTGGAATTTTCTCTGCGCTATTTAATTGTGATAGTGAAGTCTATCACTTACCTTTTCTTCAAAAGGTGTTTCCGTGTGTCTCTTTGCAGGTTTCTTTGAACTTGTTTCGAGTGTTAAATTACTTTGGATTTACGGCGATGATGACGTCAGTTTTTTTATAAAAAAATTTTTTCATTAGGTCATTCGTTGCCTTGTGGTAACGTCTTTAGATACGATGTAACTGTGCCGGGATCGAATCTTGCAGAACCGATGTATTTTTTTCTTTTCTTTTTTTTCTTTTTTTTCACTACAGTTATCATTGTAACAACTGTTTGAGCCGTAAAAGATGAGTCATTTTTGTAAAATAGAGGTCAGAATAAAGTAACAGGGATATAAATATAACCCGGCATATCTACAAATGAACCTTGCTTAGAAACCCGAAATGTACACCTTTACCTTTACTCGAGTGATGTTCTGGATCGACAGCTTTTTTTTGTTGATGAGGTAAAAGGTAATAAAAGGAGCGCGAGGTTCCCCTCTCCTTGAATTCATCAATGTTAAATGTCTCGTTATTCTTTCCTCCCTACGCCGGTTATTTTGTTTTGTAAATGAATTGATCGATATTTTAGAACGCTAGAGCACCCGGTCGATCGAAGAAAAATAAAATTAAATAGCGCAGAGGAAATTCCACAACACTCCTAAATCGCCGTAAGAGCTTAATCTACAGGGGTCTTCGTTTTAGTCCAGAGGCCGAGGGTCTTCGTTTTAGTCCATGGGGTCTTCGTTTTAGTCCAAGGGGTCTTCGTTTTAGTCCATGGGGTCTTCGTTTTAGTCCAGGGGTTCTTCGTTTTAGTCCAGAGGGTCTTCGTTTTAGTCCATGGGGCTTCGTTTTAGTCCAAGGGTCTTCTTCTTAGTGCACGGGGTCTTAGGTCTTGTAGCCTGCGAACAGCAAACGCATTTCTAGTCGGAGGGAGAGAAGCGACGACCGGAAATGCGTCTGCTGTTCGCAGGCTATGGCTCTTGGGTCTTCGTTTTAGAAACACCCGGTGACGTTTACATGACCTAGTATTTGAAAATCCAAAATGGCGGCGTTTGGTGTCTGGGAAGTAAAGTTCCCTTCTTCCCGTGCTGTGTATGAGGAAGACGATGAAGAAGACAACGACGGATCTTCCGCGCTAGAAGAATATTCAAAGAATTTATCTTTTCTCTCGGCGGCTACAAAGAACTCTCAGAAGCCCATTGTAAGCGAGTGCCCTTTGCTCATTGTTGGTCTCGGAGAAGTAGCGACAACATTTTTAGAAGCACATTTCTTATCCACGGGTAGTAAAATAGTCGCTTGCATTACCACCGAAGAGGAAAACGGCATCGACTTTGAAAAGCTCTCTTCTACGTCGAAATCAACCGAATCTGTTTGTCTGTATCAGTTAACCACAAGTGATCAAGATAATTCAATCATTTGCCAGTGCAGTACGCCTGTACCTGAAGAGAAAGCATTCCATTGGACAGAAAAGGTAAGAGAAGCCCGAAAAGAACATTCACCATCTGCCTGGGGAAGGAGGGGTGTGGTCAGTATTGTACTAGGATAAATTTGGGGTGCATCTGTAGCCTTATTGGCCGGAGGGGGGCAATGGGGTTGGGGGTTGGGAACTACCAGGACGTAACATGTCGATAATTCCGATAGTCGATAAAAATCGATTGTTGTCGATAAAAGTCGATACTATAAATTAATCGACAAATATCGGAAATCAATAAAAGTCGATCACAAAATTTCTTGTGATTATCGATTTTGATCGACTTTTGGTGATAGAGTTCGATTTCAATCAACTTTCCAGGGCTGTGCTGATAAGGCATGATTCAAAACTTTATAAAATGATCCCTTGAAAAATCCCATGGTGAATTTAAGAGTAGAAACAATGTAATGCAGACCTCTAAACCCCAAAAGACCAAAAACCTGGAGATCAAAGTCAAAAAGCTGGAGATTTGGGGAAAAACCTGGAGATTTATTGATGATGTCAAAAAGAACTAAAACCAGGTGTAGGGAACACATAAAAACGAAAATGGATCGCTGAGAATACGTTTAACAGGATATGAACCTTCTCATTCTGTTTTGAACTTTGTCTTGAATATTCATCCTTTTGTGCCATTTTGACACTGTGGGCGAAATGTATCTAAATGCAACAAACTGGTAATAATAACCTTATTTGGCATTTGTCTTCTAAATATGGTTTTGAGGTCCATACCTTGTCAACAAGATGATCAAATATGACAAATATCCCTCAGAACTGTGGATTTCTACAAAACTGACGCCTGAAAATCAATTTTACAAGGCAAAAAAAAACATGTTCAAAAAGTGTATTCCATCAGCTTGTGAATCTGTTTACCGTGAGATTTTTGTGCCTCATCATGAGACCATGAGATTGTCCTCAAAACCGTGAGACTTGAGAGGTCTGGTAATGACTGGCAGCCAGTCAGGGAATATTAAAATTTAAAACAACAAACATTCATTTACTTTTTTATCTGTTTGGTAAATAAAGAATAGGCCATTTTACAGTTATGGATGGAAGCGAGGCTGAGGGTGGCCTTGTTTTGATACAAACCTTCTTTGCTTTGTTATGGAAATTGTTCTTGAAAATACTAGTTAGCATAAGAGTAACTTGATTTACATAATAAAGCAGGAAGGTTTGTAGCAAAACAAGGTCACCCTCAGCCTCGCTTCCATCCATAACTGTAAAATGGCCTATTATGGAGCATCTGACTGGTGCGCGGAAGGTTAAGGTTCAATTCCTGTTGGGGACTCAGATTTTTTCTTTGTCCTATGCTTGTGACATGATGATCACATCTTATATTATGTTATATATTTTACTTATTTATCTAATAATGGCTCAGTCAATTCCAAGCATGCCCATCCCCTCCCGGGGCATTTGTCATTTTGTTTTGGAAAAGCTGCAAATGCCCTGCGGTGGGGCCAGGTGTTCATACAAAAACCCCTCGGTGGGGCTTAAAAATAGGGTGCAAATGCCCCACCCCAGGGCCCGGTTCCTTGAAAGCTGATTAAGTTTAACCCAGGATTAAGCCAAATTTTAAGCAAGGTTTTCTTGTCTAAAAACATGTAACTCTAGCTTTCGAAAATACTGTTGAGTCTTTACTCTGTGATACAGTAATGATTAAACAAATATTGTTACTCTAAGGAGTACGTCGGAAGGTAAATACAAAAAGGGCAACAAAATTTTAATCCTGGATTAGCGCTAATCGGCCTTTCAGGAACTGGGCCCAGGACAACACCAAAATTGCATTTTCCATTAAATAAGCTGCAAATACCATATTTATGGGAAGTTTGTAATAATCTGATCAAACTCGCGCGTGAACCACCCTACTCAAATTGCTCCTAGCTGCCAGTTATAATTATTGCAAAAAAGATCACATTGATCTGATTAATCTCAGTGAGAAAACTATAAATTAGAATTTAAATAATACCTTTCTTATTTTGAAGATTTTTAATATAGTGAATGATTAACAAACAACTGATGCACTTTACATGAGTATTTTCTCGTCAGGATGGAACCGTTGATTTGTCACATTCATTGTACCATACACGAAGTTTGTGGAGAGATGTGAAATAAAGACTATAAAGTTTTTGTTAGACTAGACCAGAGTCTAGTTCACTAGTCTAGCACTAGTTTGGTGCCTTTTGGAATGGTTCTTCCCCTTTGCTTGCTCTAAGAAAATGGCTTTTTTGGCAAGAATTCACGTGCTTAATTTACATCAAATATATCCATTTTGCAGTTAATTCAAAACCTCAAGCCTTCCCGTGTTGTGATCCTAACATCAGCTCCAGTCTGTGAATACCACACCAGAGATCCTGGGAATATTACATCTGATTTTGTTAAAGTTTTAAAAACAAAAGCTTGGCAAGAAAGGTTTTCACAGAAGGAATGTTCTTATCTGGAAACACCAAACATTATCAAGGGACAGGCAGCATCAGGTCAGATATTTTTTTTTAATTGTGGGAAAGACTTTGCAGGAGCCCCAGGGGGTGGCACTAAAGGAATTTTGGGGTGTGGATGTGTGGCTGGGACCCCAGAACCCTCAGCCTGTACCTGACCTCGCTCAGCTCAACTTTGCTATATATCCTATACTAGACCAAACTTCCAAAGTCCCTAGTACCTATCCTAGAGCCACTATTCTCTAAAACTACCGATGCCAACACTTTCTTTGGTATTAAACTGAGTTGTAGTTAAATTCTAATTAGCTGATTTCACTTTTTTTTAGTGTCAATTCCCGGTTTCCCTAGTCTAGACTAAAATCTTCTATCAGTTGATCATTTTCCTGGAAAATGATACCCTATTCTAGACCCAAACTCTGTTTTCTATAACCTATCGCAGACTTGACTGCTTGAAAACCATACCCTTCACATACCTATATAGCCCACATAAATTATGGCAGGAGCTTAATTGGTCCTTTGAACTGTGAAATGAAGAAGATGTCACAAGCAGAATTTTGTGGTCTGTTTTTGCCATTCGCGTCTTGGTGGTGCAAAGATTCTTGTTGTAGGATTAATGTAAATTCTAGCAGTTACCAGTATTGTTGTACCATTATAAAGAAGTCAAATCAATGTTACAAATGGCCCTTCAAGAGAAAAAAAACACTGGTGCAACGTTTATTAGATTTTATCTTGGTTCTATGGAAATAGTAATATGTTTGCGTAAGAGCAATCACCTTGTTGTGCAACTAATGTATATGATTTTGTCAAGAATTTGGTCAAATTTAAGAGCTCACTGAAATGATGTGTCTTTATACCACATTGAGAACACTACACATTTTGTTCTAGTTTTGCAGTACTGTCAGATTCACAGTGTGGCAGCAGCTCTGTTTGTTTGTTATACTGAGTCTTCACATCTAGATTCAAGGTCTGTGGAAGCTTTTAAGTTTCTTCTCAAGATGTCTCCTCTGAATTCTCTCCCTCAGGTAAAATAGAAATTTATGTGAAATTGTTATAATTCAGAGCACAAAGGTTAACTCCAGTTATTAGTTAAGTTGTAGTTGTAGGGGACGAATCTTGGTTTGAATCCTGGCTGAGTTAAACTTAAAAGTTTTAATTCAGCCTGGCCAAACCAAACACCATACTCTACTCTAGATGGTGGCATAAATATTGGGTGAAAATTTAATTCTGTAACCTTTTCACCATGCAGTAGCTGTTTCTTAAAAGAGACTATAACTTGGGTTGCCATGTTATTTGGCTTGATAGACCAGTTTCATCCATAAGTAGAATCTGTTCATTTGACAGTTGCTGTTAGCCTAAATTTCAGACGTCCTTTCGAGTGGCATACTGCCGAAAGTAGGATGCGACTCAAAAGTTTGCCCTAAATGTGATGATAAATGACCTTGTGTGTTGAAGGGTTATAAGCCACTGGCATCCAAGAATGCAAATTTTAGTGTTCTTAAAGTCCAGGGAACACAGTTTCTAGTCATTGGTACAACCTTAAGGTAATAGAGACATTGGAGTGGCGCACAGCAATCCAGTCAAATCAAAGTTACAGGGCTCTTGAGTAGTTAGGTGGGATACCTCAAACTATCAACCAATAAATATCTAGAAAGTTTTTTATGACATTGGGCCATAAGGAACTTACTGGCTCTTTGATTGGTCAGTGTTAGAAGTGTCTCTTTTATTTTACTCCCTCCTCCTAAATGAAGCTTTCTCTACAGATGACCAGCAGAAGGGAAAAATGACAAAAAACTTAAGCCTTAACGACAGCTTTCATATTTGGATGTTTTCTATTATAGATGACTTGCTCTGATCTTAGAATATTTTTTTCTGTTTGCAGGCTTCCTGTGAGGAAGTGAGGAAAGTTCTGAAGTCATTACGTTCTGGGAAATTAATAGAATTGAACATGTACATGTAGATCAGTTGTAATCACCGCTGGTGGTACTTTACAACAAGATAACATCAAGCAGTGAACGTTTACCATTTCAGCCTCATGTCGACATACAGATTCTCAATACAGTTTGTTTTTTGACAGGTGGTTTTGGTTAACCCTTTAAGCCCTAAGAGTGATCAGCATCAATTTTCTCCTTCTAATATCAATGCTTTGTAAAACAGTGTGGTCATGAGAATTAAGGACATGATCACCCAAGATGAATATAACTGATACTTCAACAAATTCTCCCCACTACTTCTATTGAAAATGTGTAGGGGTGACACACGAGAATTTGAATTTTGATGTTAGGGTTTAAAGGGTTAAGAAAACTTGGACTGAAAGAAGTTCACCCCTGTGATTTATCACAGGGTTTGCGTTTAAAAATGAAACGGGGGGGGGGAGGAGGGTACTTTAGGAATTTCTGGGTGGGGATGTGCCGCTGGGACCCTGGAACCCTTAACCTATACCAGAGCTAGTTCAGCTAAATTTTGCTACCCTATACTAGAGTAAACTCTCCAAATCCCCCCTATCCTTAAACTCCCCAAATCCCCCCTATCCTAGAGTAGCTGTTTCCCTAGTCTAGATAAAATCTTCAACCAACTGATCAGTTTCCTTAAAATTGATATCCTATTCTAGACCCAGCGCTCTGATTTATATACCCTATCCTAGAGTAAACTGCTTGAAAAACCATACCCTTCACAGCGGCACATACCTATATAGCCCATATATGGCAGTACCCCCCCGGATGAAAACCCATCAACACCGTAACTGAACATGTACACTCGCTTATAAAAGGGAATTTTAAAAGATGCCACGACGGCGACGGCAACGAGAACGTCAAAAAGGTTGAATAGGTAAAACAACAACTTTGCACGTGCATCACTCTTTCTTGTACATTTCTTTGCCGTCACTGCAAGACTACGACGTAAAAAATCTTAATTTCACGTTTTGTAGAGGACGTAAACAAGCGATGACAAAATTTTCTCTCCCTTTCTGAACTTGGATATGGTTGTTAGGAATTCAGCTCCAGAAGAGTTCGTTTGCATTTGACAAAGTAAGCGAGTTGAAATAATCACGATAGAGTTTAAAAACACTCGAATTCACTTAATTTCAAGCGACGTTTTCGTGGCCGTCAGCGTCGTCGTATCTTGTCTGTAAAGAACACAGTTGAGTAGCGAGTGGAAGCAATCAAACAACAGCATTGAGACCAACGCCCATAACAACAACTTGTCTTCTTTGACTGGGGTAGTACCAACCGTAGGAATAGCCGAGTAGGACCGGAGACAGACTGGAGCAGGAGTTCATTTATAAGTCCATGTGACGGCGGTTTCATTGAAAGCACTAAATTAAGACAAGCTTCAGACTAGGATTGAATCCGTTCGCCAAAGGCTTCCTTTACAGACTGGGTATCTGGCGGAATTGTTTTTGCGTGCGCGTGAGAGCTGAAGGCGCGCGAAAATCGTAAAGCGTCTCCCCGTCTCCTCGCCATTTTGTACGCGGCTTAGCCTGCATGACGGGCGCTTTATGAGCCAAGCGAGGCAAACGCGGCTTTTGCGCTAAGCGCGAGACAATGGGAGGGGAAAAAAAAAATAAAGTACCTGATAGTGTTCACAGCGTTATCTTTTCTCATCCCATCGTCTCGCTCTCCTTGCTCGTCTCTTGCTTCGCGCAAAAAGCCGCGTTTGCCTCGCTTGGCTCATAAAGCGCCCGTCGTGCAGGCTGTGCCCGGCTTGGCCCGGTCACCAGGGCACCGTCTATTACGTTGACATAGCCTGCATAGCAGGTGTCATTGAGCAAAGTGCTAAGCCGGTAATATGGTGCTAAATGAATAAAAATAATAATCACAGATTATAAAATAAAGCGCAGACTCCTTTAAGTTTGTCTCAGAAACCAGGGGCAGAAAACAACATAAAGATATCTCTTTGTGAGTTAGGAAGACTGTGTTTCGATTTTTCCGTAGTAGAGTGCTCGATACCTTAAAGTAGAGCGTGATATATAAATGTTGGAAATAGGAAAAAAACTACACTTTCATCCCGACAAGCCTGTGAGTTATGTACACTTAAATGGCAGTTTATGGGCATTTTTACTGTTATATCGAACACATGGTAAAATCCGTTACAAATCCTTATAATTTGGGTTCGAGGAGTCTGGGTCTGAGCCTGGGAAGCCTTTGGGCTAAATCGGTGCCACATGGTTTTTCCATGAAAATGAGTTAAGAGGCTTGCGTTTAAACATGGTAAATTTGGGTTACAGGCAAAATGACTGTCATTCTCGATTTTTTATTCCCAGTATTTGCCAGATACCCAACAGGAAAACACAATGAATCCCCGTTATGAACTCTGAGGGGCCCATAGAAAGTGTCCGTATTAAGCTTGTCATGATTTAAGTCAAACATACACCTTTTCCTTGGAAATATAATACTAAAGAAGTAAAACAGGCAGGAGCCCATGACTAAACAGGACATAGCACCGTCAAATTAAAACGTCTCTAGTCTGTCCACAAAGCCATCATTCTGCGGACCATGTTCATGCAAATGATCAAAAGTTAAGGTAAACGAGAAAAAAAAAACGCCGCCTTATTTTTCTCCTCTCCTCGTCCCCCGCTTCGCGCGAAATGCCCGTTTGACCCGCTTGGCTCATGACACATTGGCGAGGTTGACTTTCTACGAGAATCGGTTGGTTAGGCAATAAGCAAGTGTTCGTCGTCTGCATTAATGGATGTCCGTGTTAAGCAAATTGAATTTAGAGAAAATGTAAGCGCTTTCCCTAGGGACAAAGCAATATTATGAACTGTGGCTAAACCGCGAGCAGTATGTGTGATGTCACATGGTTTACACGTGAAAACAAGGCAAACAGCTTGCCTGAAAACGAGGTAAATTTGTGTGACAGAGAAATTTAATCCCAGTATACATCGAAGAAAACTAACAGTAGCAACCTGTTGTGCAGGCTATTTCTTGACCATGCAGAAAAAAAGCGGTGGTCAGCGCTTCTTGGTGGGAATATTCCAAAACGGAAAATGTACTCAAACTTCCTCTAACTCGAGGGCCAGAGGGACAAGTTATCTAATAGCGAGCTCCTTGCAGCTCGAAAGTGCACAGTTCTATTACCACTCAAAACATGACAGGTGAAATTCTTCATTAACTAAATAATTTAAAATTTATTCCTTGAAATTTACAGTGTTTGACAAAGCACTTCAATTCTCCTTCTCACCCCCAGAGCCACTCAAGCTGTCATGAGGTGTCCATAGGGACGAGAAGTTTCAACTCTGAGCTACAAGTCGTTTATTGCGGGCGGCAGCGCGCAATTTTTGATTAAAAAAATAATTATAATAATAACAGCGACTGTAAGGCTAGATTTACACCAGAGGACAATTTTCCGGGTTAAGAAATGTTTCCGAATTCGCAGGAATTTACCTAGACAGTGGCGGACCCGGGTGCCCGGGTCCCCCCTTATTTTTAGACCAAACTGAGGCCCGAAGGGCCAAAAAAAATTTGTTTGAGACCGGGCCCCCCCTTATCTCAGGGTCTGGATGACCGGTCCTCCCTCCTTATCTCAGGGTCTGGATGACCGGTCCTCCCTCCTTATCTCAGGGTCTGGATGACCGGTCCTCCCTCCTTATCTCAGGGTCTGGATGACCGGTCCTCCCTCCTTATCTCAGGGTCTGGATGACCGGTCCTCCCTCCTTATCTCAGGGTCTGGATGACCGGTCCTCCCTCCTTATCTCAGGGTCTGGATGACCAGTCCTCCCTCCTTATCTCAGGGTCTGGATGACCGGTCCTCCCTCCTTATCTCAGGGTCTGGATGACCAGTCCTCCCTCCTTATCTCAGGGTCTGGATGACCGGTCCTCCCTCCTTATCTCAGGGTCTGGATGACCGGTCCTCCCTCCTTATCTCAGGGTCTGGATGACCGGTCCTCCTTCCTTATCTCAGGGTCTGGATGACCGGTCCTCCCTCCTTATCTCAGGGTCTGGATGACCGGTCCTCCCTCCTTATCTCAGGGTCTGGATGACCGGTCCTCCCTCCTTATCTCAGGGTCTGGATGACCGGTCCTCCCTCCTTATCTCAGGGTCTGGATGACCGGTCCTCCCTCCTTATCTAAAGGTCTGGATCCGCCATTGCTAGGCTTGCCACAAGTCGACCTCACAAGTTTCTAAGCAAGCGGAGGTAGTCTAGAATTTACCTACATGAGTTAATCCGAGAAAATTCACTTGCTTGAGTACAAAAAAATGCACTTTTGGTTACGGTACGTATTCAAAATCTCCAGGCACGCGATCAAACCGGGACGTTTTATTTTGTATTCAAACATTTGAGTGTAAACGGCAAAAAGAATGCGGTATAAACTCCGCCAGTGTAAAAGTAGCCTACGATTTGACTGTGAGTACGAGATCAAGTACGAGTACGACGTTTAAATTTCAAGCCTGTTACGTCCTCGGAACTCTTCCTTTTCCCTGATGCTGACAGAGAGATAGCGAGGCTCAACTAAGGGATACACGTTGTGTGAAAAATGATATGATTACCTCCTTAGGCGCATGAGTTTGTTCTGAAAAGCGTGTCAGTAAAACGCTGACACAGCCGCCTGGTTAGCTCAGTTGGGAGAGCGCCCATCTGCTGAACGGGAGGTCGCGCGTTTAAACCACCGCAGACCAAAACTTAGGGTCTTTAAATAACTGAGAAGAAAGTGCTGCCTTTGCAATGACATCTGCAAACGGTTAGACTTTCTAGTCTTCTCGGATAAGGACGAAAAACCGTAGGTTCAGTCTCACAACACTTTCACTCTGGTTCTTAAAAGAAACAGACCCACACCCGACTTTTCAAAAAGAGTAGGGGACGTAGACCCCGGTGGTGTGGCCAACGTAACCTTTCCCGGGCCGGGTGGGTTACCTATAGGGAGAGATCTTAATATAGGGATAACCTCATGATCCTCCTTCAGGTGTCGTAATGTATACCTGTAAATAGTGTATGAATAAAAGTATGTTGACTCGGGCTCGGGCCCGACTGTTTTTTGTTTTATTTCCTCATATCCGTTATGGTTAACAATAGACCCTGACTCCTGCAATTTAGTAGGCGGACGGTCCTAGTTTCACATGACATTTTCAGAAAAAACCTCGTACTCGAACTCACTCTGTCACTCCTAGTCATATCTGGAGGTCGCTCACAAAACCGTGCTACAAATTACGTATCAACCAGACAAATTTTGCATAGACGCATGCAGAGGGTATACCCTCTGAAAATTTTCTTAAGTTAAGAAAATGGTATCTTCCATGGAACGTTAGACTTAGTACTAACCGAAAAAGGTATAAATTTTACATCAATGTTCATTAATTTTTACCCCTTAAACCCCAACCTCAATTTTTTGGCAGTGATAAGGAGTAATAAGGAGAAAATGTTTAAAGTTTTAAAGTCAGTAATATTTAATCTTACGTTATTATTATTTTCTTTCATTCTCATGACCTCTATGTTTGATACAGCAGTGAGGCCATGACAAAACGTATAGCAACAAGACGTGCCTCGGTGTAACCTGACTGCATGGTGGCAGTTATTTGCACAAGAGTTTCTGTTCGCGTTCGTCAAAACGCATCCTAATCTTGGTGTTCCTGTGGTTAACCCACAAATTTTTGAGGTGTTGGGAGCGATTGCCGATTAGCCGTCCCCACTAATTTTATCAGGGGCATCTCGGCCGGGAAACAGGAATCCTTTCGACTCGAGTGACGAAAGCAGATCCCTCAGCAATGATTACCTCTAGTTTTAAAAACATATCTCACTGTGCTGAATGGTATACCAACTAAGGACTGCTATTTTATGTTTAATGGGGTTGTAAATATGAAAAATTCTTATTATAAGAATCTTAATTCTTCTTCCAGACATCATGCGCTCAAGAGAAATCTTAACTTATGACTTTAAAAGTTTTATGTAAGTATATGAAACATGACTCACTAAGAGGTAAACTGGTTCATCAAAATTCATTTCAAGCATCCAAATATCCAAAGTACTCCTTGGCCTGTTTACACGATGCGATTTCTGGATCTGATCTGTACCTCACTTGATAGGAGCCGGCTTACTAATACTAACGCGGTACAATTTGTCGGCCCGATTTCACTCCCCCCCTAGAAAGGGTAGAAATGACGAAAATTGGGGAAAATCTATTTCACAACAAACCAGGCGAATCTTAAGTCTCATGAATCCACCTTACTTCGCTTACTATGGTATGTGTAAAATTCATTAGAGGCTACACCGAAATTTTGACGAAAGAGATCGCATTGTGTAAACTGGGCTTTCATGTCTGTGATCAACAGGCCACTTGTACTATGACTTCATTTTAAAACAGCTACCAGAATTCTTTAGGATTTTGTTTTCTTGTGCAAATTGCACATTTTTTCAATGAAATCTCACTAGTATTACTAAATTGAAATATAAAATGGAAACGAAAAGAACTCTGGTAGTTGAAATTAATGACGCCATGGTAAAAACTTAGTAAATCTCATAATAACAACTTAGTCAGCAACTAAGAGCTTTCCCTTCCATACAAAAATATTTGATTCACAGAGGAGCAAATTTGCCTCTAGGAAAGGCCACTGAGTATTTTACATACATCGCTTTCACGCAATAAAAAATACATTATAAAACTGTGTTGACCCTTCACCATTCGCCTTATATACGCGCATGGCACTAAAACTTTCACATATGGAGTAATATACATCTTAAACTCTAAAAAATCAAGTTCCACGCACACAACATGCTTAAATAAAGACAAAGGCCATAATGGTTAGTTTTCTAGTAGACTCCGCGCTAGCTCGGGGAGAAGCAGGGGGGGGGGGGGGGGGGGAGAGAGATAAGAGCTTGCTCGCAAGCTAGTTTTCTTGATATAAATTACTGAAGAAAACACTTTATTTTATAAACACCAATGGAATACTTTGTGAGCTTTCGCGCGAAAACATATCTTTACACGTGAAACAACATGTTATCTTCACATGTGAAAAGATCACCGTTGCTATGGCTACATAATAAATCGCGCCCATTTAAGTGAAATGGTTTGGCATTTCATTGGTGTTTATATAATAAATAGAACATTACATGGTCGCTTGGAGATACGAAATTTATTTTCTCGTGTTGAGAAGAGAAATTTCCTATCTCCTCACGGCCATGTAATATCCTCTATAAGGATAATAAGTTATAACCCTGATTGTGGTACGACATGTGATTTCCATGCTCTCTGGCTCACACGTATGCCACACAGATTGAAGTCACGGTACCGCAACCGGAGCTGTCGTCAAGCCTCAGAGCATACCTCTGTGGTGAGTAACTTGCCATTCTCTTACATTTTAAAAGGAAATACTCTCTTGAATACTTTGCTTCTTCGTCAACAACACTGAAGAGGTAAAATAAACAGCGATAAGTTATAACCTCTGCAAAGCCAGTGTCTTGTTAACAAATTAAGAAAAGCATCTCCACATAAAAGGGAATCCAAGACAGTCTTGGATTCCGGATTCCACGCCATGGATTCCGGATTCCAGGTGCTGGATTCCAGTCTTTCTGAGTGGAACTTGGATTCTGGATTCCAATCGCTAGTGGGGTTCCAGATTCTTTGTGAGCTGTATTCCGGATTCCAAAGCCTAGGATTCCGGAATCCACAAGCAAAATTTTCCCGGATTCCGGAATAACGGATTCTCTAACATGGGGTGAAAAGCAAGGATTAGCACAGTCGGTTAGTGCGCGGCGGCCGCGGGAGAAGATAGAGGAACCTATTGTGGCAAATACCCGAGAGATGTACCCGGGATACCAGAGGTTTTTTCTTGCATACGGCGATTGAGAAGTAACGATAACTTGACAGAACCGGAAACTGCGCGTGAAAAGTCTCTGACACTTAGGGTAGGGGGACGGGCATGAATTCTGCAGTAATCAAATGGTTACAAATATTGCTAGGATGCGAGAGCTGAAGCTGAAGTTTGAATTCGTGCTAGCATAATATTTTGATTTGCTTTTGATCACCGGCAAATCTTTAGACTACAGGTAGTCCCAAATTTTTCCTCAAAGATAGCAGAACGAGCGAAACGCGAGCGCGCGTGAAAATCGCCCCACGGGAGAAGAGGCGACACGCGGCGAGGAGAAACAAAAATGGCCTTTTCTCGGGTGCGGTGATTTTCACGCGCGCCCGCGTTTCGCTCTCTCTACTATCCCTGAGGAAAGCTGGGGGACTACTCGTAGTCTAGCAAATCTTTGATACGTCAAGAGTATTTGCACAACGCCGAACGCCAGTATAAAGGACTCTTAGTCTCACGTTGCTTGTTTAAGGACTCTAAATGGGATTCAATTCGCTCAGTTTCGGTTTCCTAGCCCTAATCGTTAAACTTTAAACTCTTTGCTGTTTGGTGTTCAGGAAAATTCTCTCCCTCAATCCTCTACGCTGAGGAGGGGAAACGGAAAACGTAATTTGATCCGTTTTCTATTAGAGAGTTTATACCGCAAACGTCAGATTCAAGTTGAGAATTTCTCAAAATAGAAAATGAGCGGATAAAAACAGCTCAAAAAAATTCTTATGGATAAAAAATTGCGTGAAACTACTAATTTGTGTAGAAATAATGAACAGTAAACGACAAGTAATGGGGAAACTTGGTCACGTGGTACAAATTCGCGTTTGCCGTGTGACGTAAACTCGATGCTTAACCTCTCTAATATCTTTTTGCTGCGCAGGAAAGGCAAGAAAGGCAGGGCGCTCATTTCTCGATTAGGCGTTTAGGGAAGCCAAATAACTAGACGTAAACAATTAGCCTAAAGAATGATGAAGATGAGCAGAATCGTCTACCTTATAGATCTACCTTGACAAACGAATGGTCCATAAGTTGATTGGCAGTGTGTCGCTCGTACGCATCATGCAGGAAGCAACACAGCAGAAAATCCTGTCCCTCTTCACTAAGGGTTTCTGGGATAGCAGGAGTAGCTCCTTCACCCACTTTGAACATTATCACAAAGTTGTTGTCACAGTCAGGCCAAGGAGGCTTCAAGAAAAGACATAAAAAGGGTAACCAATTTTTAGTGACATATATCTTGAGAAAGATGTTGTTCAGTCATTGACACAGACGGCTCGGAGTACTCCAAATAGAAGTTGAACCTATGACCATCTGTTTACTAAAACTGGCTAAATATTGTGATACTACTCCTTTAACCTTAACACACCACGACAGTAAGGGTTATGAGAAAATGATGCGTAACTTCGAGGGTTGGTGGAGAGTATTGGAGGTTAAACAACTTGGATGGTTTGCACAAGTTGTCCTCCAACCCCCATCAATGAAAAATCTCGTGTCCTCTAATACTAAACAAGGCCTGAAACAAGGCCAAAGCACAAACACTGGGTCTCCTACCTTGCAACACACAGTAGTGTGGATTCAATGGGCTCTTTCCATTCAACGCAAAATTCCGGAAATTTTGGATGGTACATCAAATGGAACGGACCATTTCCGGAATATACGGGACCAGCTTTGAAGGTGGTCCTCTTTGACCGGTCCGGTTATCTCGGTTGGTCGCATCTTCGGAGACCCAGGGGCAGTTAGTCGGGTCGATAAAATGTTCGTGGTGAAAGTTTACTGTCTCGATCTTACAGTAAACTTTCACCACAAACATTTTATCGACCCGACTAACTGCTCCTGGGTCTCCGAGGATTGGTTGGTCGGACCGAAATGTCCCTTTCCATTTGAAAAAATTGTTGTCCCCAGTACCGCTCTTTTGTATTCTGCAACCAAACGCGCGGTGGCTTGGGTCGGGTCTTTGCAACCGGTAGGGACTGTTCCATTGGGCACGTGGAATTTCTGAAATTTCAAACCGGAATTTTTGTTGAATGGAAAGCGCCCAACATCTTTCACATATAAGAAAGACCAACGAGGGTTAGATGGTAAGGCCAACGACTTAATGTTAGCCCTGAAGACGTGATCATCTGAACTGAGACAAAATCTTAATCAGAGACCCCTACTGCGGCAGATTAGCTCAGTCGGTAGAGCGCTTGACTGCAGAGCGGGAGGTTGCGGGTTCGATTTCCGGGGTCGGACCATTACTCAGGGTCTTAAAATAACTGAGAAATGAAGGTACTTCCTTTGCACTGCGCGGCTAGACCTTCGCGTGGCTCTGATGACCACGTTAAATGGCGGTCCCGTCCCCTGTTACGTGTCCCCAATTAGTACTTTCGTGCTAAATATATTTACACTCCAATAAAGTGCATTTTTTTCTGTTTGGTGGTCCAGCCCAGGCCAGAGTTGTAGCCAACTCACACGATCAACAGTCGGACGCCTGTGCTAAACGGAAGGTGGTGTATCAAAGTTGTTTTTAAAAGTTCTGTGTACCTTTCCGGTTGCCATCTCAACCACAACACATCCAATACTCCAGATATCTGCTGCTCTTCCGTACCCGGCTCCCTTGTCCAGGGTTATCACTTCTGGGGCCATGTAAGCTGAAATAAAGTATCCTATCATTAACCCATTCGCTCCTGGAGATTTTGCCGAAAAATGCGTTTTGAAGCTAGTCGAGTGGTTTTCTGGTCACTGTCGTGCTATAAAGAGCTAAAACTTACCACAAACCGGTTTACAGGTCGTACACTTCGCGGCCTTCTGATCCAGATGCAAAATATCAGCTTGCGAAGTTCGGGCATGCGCAGAAAGCAAAATTTCGAGATTTTTGGGTTTAAAAGTGACACAGCAGTCTTGACTTTTACTTTTCGCTTTCTCTCCTCCCTTCTTTTTTCACTTTTCTTGCCTCATTTTTTTTTTCTCTTGCTGGGCATTTAGTAGGCTTCATTTTGGTGGGAAGAGTTTTTAGGAAAGCTTTTAGGATCTTAGGATTAGGTGAAAGGAAAGGTAGGTGAGCAATGCAACAAGATTTTCATGGAGATTTTCAGGTCAATGTCACGTGGTTGTTGCTTCTTTCTCCGGTGTCCTTGACTGAATCGTGCTCATTCTGGTATGGTTTGAAAGATCTCTTCACTCTGCACAAGTTAGCGAAGAAAGTTGTCCTTGACCGTTAAAACTGATGACGTCACAAAGGGTAGAAAGGACCTGGATCCGCACGGGCGGTTACGGGCGGTTCAGGGGCGAATGGGTTAAGGCAAGTTATATAAACAGGTGCTGACTCCCGAAGCCAATTCGGGCGCGAAAGCTATTTTTCAATCCAGTTCCTACCAAATGGTGCTGTAGTTGTTAGCGCAAAAAACTGTCTGACTAGTCTCGTCAGGGAATTTATTTCTTGGATAAAAAAGCGTGAATCGTGTAAGTAAGATAATAAACACGTGTAGCACACTTTTTGTACATTTCTTTGACGTCATTTTACGACTACGAGGTGAAACTTCATGTAACGTTGTATCGAGACCGTTAACACGCCGCGACGAATTTTTCTTTTATTTTCTAAACGTCCTGCAATACAAACTGCTAGGAGCAGCAAATGCATCCGATGTGGTGAAATCTTATCAGAAACTCACGCCTTATTTTGCTAATAGTCTTAAGTTTCTACGAAAGTCTTACCCACTGTCCCTCTGATGTTGCTGATTTCTCCGTAGCAGGTCTGGAAGGGATTTTTTAGCTTAATGGATGATCCAAAATCCCCTAGCTTCAGAAGACCTCCAGATGAGACGAAAATATTGGCACCTGAATGAAACAATATTGCGAATGTCAGAGAAATATTTTCGAATGTTACAGTTGATCCCTATTCAAATACAATAAGCTTATAATTAAATTTCGCCTGCGTAGCTGGCGGGATTAGCGTGGGAGTGCTGTTTTGGCGGCGGAGTCGCGAGAAGAATGCGTACAAGTCAATTGATATCAATACCGATTTATTGGAAGACATTTACATATTGGTTCTTCTTCTACTACCACATTCCTGATCGAATTTAAATTTCCAAAGTTGTTTCATTAGACCAAGTTAGGGCCTGTTTACATGGAGGTGGGGGACGCCAGATATGTGAGGTAACATGCAGCGGGTCACCCCACCTATCATGTAAACGTGATCAAATTAAAATGAGAGATTATATGGACAGGAGGGTTACCCCACCTGAGCGGGTTACCTCACCTTCCCTGGGTGCCCCACCTCCATGTAAACAGGCCCTCATAGACGAATGTATTGTTTGAAGATAAATAAACAAATAAACAAAACAGCTGTTTTTAAATAGGGCTTAAAAGCCACGCCAAGGTGAATGTTTTAGCCAATCGCAAAAGTTTAGGAGAATAGAATGAACCAATCAAGATATTCACCTTTAACATCTCTGTGAACAATGCCCTTCTCATGCAGCACACTAACAGCGACAAGTATCTGGTACGTGTACACTCTGATCATTGATTCTGGAAGACCAAGCTTGGCCACATCGGAAATGGTACCGTCTGCGCAGTATTCCATGAATATGAACATCTCATCCTAAAAACAAAACAATGTGCAATTGATAAGTGGGTTAGTGTCTTAAGAAACTGTAGTGCTGTGTCGCGGTTGGGGAGTGAAATTCAAGAATTTAGCATCTTCACGCCTTAAGGTGCTGTTCCAGGAGACGATTTGCAAGGACGATTTTTAGCGCAACAGCGTTGCATCATTGTTAGAACATTGTTTCGAATGGTTACAACATTGTTCCAATATTGCAACGCTGTGTTACGCTAAAAATCGTCGTTGCGAATCGTTCCTTGTAACATCACCTTTAGTTTATAAGGTAAATTCTTGGTTTGTATCATCCGTAACCCTTTTGGTCCCAAGAGTGACCAACATCAATTTTCTCCTAACAACATCAGCAGATCAACAAGAGTAAAGGTTATGCGAATTACTAAATTGATTACCAAAGGGAGAACACTTTGATCTTAAACCAAATTCTCTCAACTATTCTTAAAAGAAATGTATGAAGACCAGTCTGGAGAATTTGTATGTGGATCTTGGGGCTTAAAGGGTTAAATGCTGGACCATGTGCATAGAAGCTACTAAGTCGGACACCCCTGAAATTGTGGATAAACTCTACTGTGGTACTTGTACATGCATATAAGCTGTACATAGTGGATCTAATTTTTGAGTCCATGGAAGCAAGTGCACAGTACTTTCCTTTGGCACTGTTTATTAAGACGTATAATGGTCATAATTTAGTATTTCATCCGGGATGAAATCCTCAAGTTACTCTGGGTGCCAGAGGCTTTTCATGCGCGGTTTCCTGTTTCGGTTAAGTCTTAAAAGTGACTCGTGTCTTCGGCCGAAGACGTGTCGGCCTGCGGCCGACGAAGCTCCTCGTCGCACGCGAGAGAAAAACCTCTGGTAATCAGGGTGTTTTAAAGTGTGACCATTCAAAAGCAAGTTTACTTAGAAGCACTTTGTTGTGGAACTCATTTTTCCATGTGACGCTTCCTTACGAGACTGTGAATGAAAACCTTAACCACAACCATTCAAACGGAAGCTTAAAAGCGCTACTTTCCTGCGACTCAAAGCTTTAACTTAAGATTCTTACCCTGTGCAACTCAACTCCGTAGTATTTAACCAGACTTTCATGTCTAATGCCTTCAAAGTTTTTTATCTCATCGGCCAGATCTCTTATTTCACCATGATCATTTGGCTGAAACTTGATCTGAACGAAAAAAAACAAACAAACAAACACACAAACAAAAAAAGAAAGACTTAATTAAGATCCTTACAAACAGCAGCTATTAGAAAGTGGTAGCACTTAAAACCAGGAGAAATCAACATATTCAAGATATTTTTGTACGGGTAATAAACAAAAGGGAAAAAGTGGATCGCGGGAAGGGGTACTACAATGAAAAATCCACTTTCTGAAAATGCGTGGTAACAATATCCCTATCTATCCATCCATTTTTGCTGTCTTTTTGAAATTCGAAGTGAAATAAAGTTTTTGATTTGATTTGTTTCATTTCTTTTATCCATTGCTAGGATCTACGTTTCCCCAGGATAATTAAAAAGGTGGCATTGTCCTCCTCACGGCCAGCATACCTGTTTAACAGCCATGAGCTCTCCTGTGTCCAAATTTACACAAGCGTACACTTTACCAAACTGACCTTCACCTGTAACAAGAATGACGGACGGTTAACACCAGCTAGTGCTGACGAAACTAATAACTTGCTTTGAATCTCAAAAATTGAGGAAAACCGGTTTAAAGTCGCTAGAAAAAAAATTTTAAGTCAAGGTTTAAAACAACAGCTAGAGATAACTGAAAACTCAAGCTTAGACCTGCAGTTATTATCAGAAATTTTTGCCAATGTTGACACATTGCAGACTCGTTCCCAGTCGTCCTCGGCGACTTCGGAGGTAACGTCAGGATGTGACGTCACTTGGCCAGCTTGTCACTATCACGCTCGGTTCCGAGCCTCCTTCGCTCACACGGATAGTGCGAACTAGCCTGAGGACGAGGCTGGACACCTTGCTATTGGGAGCTGGTCCCTCTTGCCGATCTGTCTCCAATTCTCTCTGAATGCTACTAGAAATTTACAACTTACAAAATCTCTATCTTACCTATCTTGTTACCCCGTTGCCACTTGAATGGTACCTTCCTGTTGGAAATACTTGCCAGTTCCTTGACGATATCCCGTCGTCTGTTACTCACACGACCAATAGCATGCTTTTCAAACAAGAACTCATTCCTCTTGGCCTCCATCTTCTTTAGCGCGTGACGCACTTTGTCCAACCGTGGAGCGCCAGGAGTTTCCACGAAACTGTCTTTGTGTTTTGGAGTCTCCTTTCCTTCGTCATCGCCGCTATCGTCTTCTTCATTGTTGCCTATGGAAAGATGAACGATTTATTTACCTTCTCCAAGAGAAGCTTTTTTCCTCAATAAGTTTCTGTTCTTCCCATTTTTTGCAACGGGTATTTCAAGGCTATTAATTTTCGTGATAGCTTTGATTTCGCATTGCCAAGCTTTGTGACTGGTTAAGAAACCCTGCGTCATTTTCTTAACCAATAAAAAGCAAAAACACAACATCAGTGACCAATCGTCGATTGCTTGAGGCATTTCCCACGCTTGGAGCCGGGTACACGAGTATGATTCAAGTTTTGATTGGTTTATTTTACTATTCCTTTCACTCGTGATTGACCAAAACTATTGCTTTGTTTTGGGTGCGAAACCATTCCAGTAATTCGCTTTAATGGTTAAATCAGCTAGCGCTCTCGCGACATAGAAAATGGGGTCGACTGGAGGCAGTTTACCCTTCGCTTTTCCTAAAACGACAAAATTCATTACGGGTTCAACCCTCATAAGGAGGCTTACGCTCTCAGCATGAAAAATCCAACATCTTTTCTCTTTATTCACCGATCCACCATCTCTTTTTCAGGGTTGCCATTCATCAGAAAGTTAAAAATTCCCTGACTTTTCCCTGACTTCTCAATGACCTTTTATCAATGAGAAACAATCCATGTTTACATTCACTTTAGCTTTTTTTGCGGGCCATCGATAGTTTTCTCTTCATTTTCAACCTCTTTCCGCTTTGCGCGGAAAGAGGAAGAAGGAATTTGGAAGAAAGCATTCACAACGAAAACCACTGATCATAACTACCACATGTGTCTGACGTAGAGTGTCAAATTGATCGCTTTGCTTGCTTTGCAGCATACTTTTCGTCTTTGCCGAAAGAAAATGCATTTCAAAATCTTAAAGAAAACTTATGAACTATAAACCGGACAACAGAATTCCCTGACTTTTCTCTGACTTTGACAATATCAAAGATTTTCCCTGACTTTTTAAAAAATTCCCTGACTTTTCCCTGACCTTGAAAAATGTTCGTTTTTCCCTGACTTTTCCCTGACCGTGGCAACCCTGCTTTTTATTCATCAACTTTTTTTTACTTCATGTCCCATGGCACAGGTCTGCGACTTTAAATTAGTTTTCTGTATGAATCGGGCATCACTGACGCACGAATTTTATTTCTGTTTTTTTGGATGCTGCTTTTTGATACTTACTTGCGTTATTAACATCAGTTGCTAAACTCTGAAACTGTTGTTTGCTGTGAGGAGGGTCTGAAAGCTGTCGTCTTGTAGCTTGACCATCATCTCCTTCACCCTGGTCCCCTGGGGATTTTGGTGTCTTTCCTCCCGGCCATGAAACTGCCCTCAAGAGCGCTGATGATGATGATGATGAAGATGACGATGAAGGATTTCTCCCAAAGACCGGGGATGGACAAGCGGGGCTCTGAGACCGGTAGCCTAACAAAATAAAAATAAGAGGCTACGTAACGTCGAATCAGTTCATTGAGTGGGAACTCAAAAATCAACTAAATTTATCTGCTTTTTAAAGTAACAATTCTAAAAAGTGGTTATAAATTATAGTCCATTCAAATTAAACCACTACAGTAGAAATTGCCTATTTTTGGAGCTGTGAAACTCCTACAGGCCAAGTTGGTAAAAAGGTCTTTACCTTGCTAAACATAATAAAGTTTAAGAACTCGAAATAACAATAAAATTCTTAGACATGTTAACAAAATATCTAAAGAGAGAGACTAGGCGAGAGATAATAGAAATAATAGGAAGAAAGAAAACATTATGCTGTTGACATCTTGTTTAATACCTGGACTGTTTGCTCCACTACAGGACTCCGCACTACCGATCACGTGACCGATGCAAGTGTTAATCTGTTTCTTTAACTCCTGTAAAGAAAAATTGAAGCAAGAACTTTAAATACGAAAAAGCAATCAGTTTGATAAATGTCATTTACAGTCCCGTAAGCGACCACCCAAAATGCGATGACTCACTGGTCGCTAATGGGAGGTGGTCGTTTACAAGAATAGAACCAAAGGGAGTATATAACTTCCAAGAAGAGGTTCGAACACCGGCATCTACTTTATGGTAGATAATTTATCGCAAGCAATTTCTAAGTTACGATATGTGTAATTCCGTGTCGTCGTTAAACGTTCTTTGTATACTCTAAGAAACACAGTAGCTTGGAACAAAATAGAGATCAGATCATGCGTCACGTGGTCACTTACAACGGGTTAAATTATTAAAACCATCATCCCCGAAAAGTGGTCGCGGTAGCTTACAGGTCGTTTACGAGAGGTTCCAGCTATAAGGTTTGGATTTGGAAAATTTTGGCGTTTTGGAGAGGTGATCGCTTATGGGAGGTGGTCGCACATAAATTTCGACCGTAGTAATGCGCAAAAGGCTATGGTAATTTTTCATCTGAGCACTCAACGAAGGTATTTCAAAACTATTACCACGTTGATTTAGCTCAATTAGATAACGCGTTGCGTCTGGTAATCGCAAAGGTCTGGATTTCATTGGCCCGGTCAATTTTTTTAAGGTTCTTTTCCAACCTCTTGGGTTGTTGAATTAGCTACGAAGAGCGTATTCACTTTCATCGATTATAAATTGCTGAACTCGGATATAGACACGTCAGGAACATACAGGGAAGTCCCTACACAACTGCTACTCGACCACCCACACCCCTCCCCCGCCAAAAGACTCAACAATAAAAGCAGAAATTAAAATTATCACCTGGAATTCAGATTCGGTCAAAGCTGTCAGAGTCTTGGGATCACAGGCGACTGTCAAGAAATCAAGTCCTTGGTTGGCCCATCTGAATAAATAAGACAACAACAAACGTGAATAGTTCAAAAGAGAAAACGGAGCGGTTTGTTTGTAAACAAAATACCATGATACAGAAAATAATTTAGAATAGGGAACATCTGAAAGATGCCCCAAGTTAAGGTACATAATATGCACTACACTAAACTTTTATGAAATGAGCCACGAAATGATACAAAACTAGATGCAGGTAAAAAGAATCGCAAGCGAAACGACAATTTTCCAAAACTCTCATTGCACTCCGCGGCTAGAGACGCTTAACGAGAGAGACACCTGTGTTTTAACCCCCCAGGTTCCATACTAATGAAGCTGAGGAACTCAGATTTTTTCTGTTTTTTTTTTTTTTCTGGTTGATTCTCATCCACATGATTTTCTTACTTATCATTATTATTTACATTATCAGCAGTATGGCTGGTTGGATGGATGCATGGCTCTATTATCAGTTGCTACTGATCATTAAAATGACTGCGAGATGTAGTTAAGCCATTAAGATGTGGTTGTTTGACTGCGTGATGCAGTTCGCATGTCATAACCCACAAAAATACCCTTTCTCACCACACAGTCTTCAGCACCTCAAGTGGTTAGAGCATCTGAATAGAGCACAGAGGGTAGTGGCTTGGCATCCCACTTGGAACTCTGTGTTTCTTAATAATTATAATAATTTATTATTTATAAGGCGCAAAATAGCATTTAAATATCACCTAATACTCACATCTACATCTACATATCTACATATCTACACATCTACATATTTTCATCTACATGATGTTCTAATAGACCTTTTTACCGATACGGCGGCCATATTGAATTTTTTAGATTTAAGGGGTATTATGGGATGCCCAGGGGGCATGAGCACGATCCGATGTACTCGCATCAGTATTAACGCGCGCTTTTCGGGCCCATTTTTCTTCAATATTTTTCTAAAAAAAAGATTTTAATGGGAAAAAAGATCGTTGTGCAGTGTTTGGACGTAATAACGCTCGCCTTTTTCCCGAGAAATATTTACATTGAAGTTCTCTTTTTGCCCAAAAAGCGCGCGTAAATACTGAGCGAGTGCCCCCTGGGCATCCCCTAATACTCCTTAAATCTAGTAAATTTAAAATGGCCGCCGTATCGGTAAAAAGGTCTATTTATTATTTTTTACATTCTCAGCCGTATCACTTTGAGTTAACTTTCGCCAAGACTTCTGGGACTGTTACTAGCGAGGACAGGGAAAAAAAATTGGCCAATAGCTGAACAGCGCGTCCCCAGCAACAATCCCAGAAACAATTGCGGTACGCATTTCGGCACCAGTTCCTTTCTCGTTTCTAAGGTGGCGAATGGTATGATGGGATACATTGCATACCTTGGTCTTGTTCCTCGTCCCCTTTCACACTTCGTCATCACAAACTTCATCCACTGCCTTGCAAATGACAGCATTTTGTGTCCAAGATCTTCCTTTCTCTGCCCAAACACCAAGCGAGCAACCTCTTTCTGATACTGAAAGTTACAAATTAGTGTGGTGTACAGCGGTCTTCGTGACTTACATCCGGGACTCGCTAAAGTGAAAAGGCGTGATTGAGGCCCCGTTTTTATGGAGAAAACCTATCCCAGTGGGGTAGAAGAGTCACCCTCCCCTCCCAGCCGAGTCAACTTTAGCGAGAGTTGGTATAAGAAAAAACTTGATCCCTTTGCTTAAGCCAACAGCGCTTGCACATGCTCTAATAAAAATTGTCTCGTTTTGACCGAGTTGACCGGCTGAGCGAGCCAAATTGTTTATAAAGAGAACAAGTGACCTTAACACCACAAAGGTTGACCGGCTAGCCAGGTCACCCTTCTAGCTGAGCCAACTTTTTGTTTCTCCTGTAAACAGTTCGCCACGTTTTGTAAGGAAATGTATGAAACGTTGGTTTGTCCAGGGTAGCCCGGGTAGGCGAGTGACACTTTAACGTTTCTCCAATATAGACGGGGGGAGGGTGGGGTGAGTGAGTGTATATAGTGTGTTGAGTTTCATAAAACTTGGTGGCGTCAAAGAATGTCAACATACAATTACATAAGATAAACTTTCTCCTGAAGCTTAAGGAAATTTCTCTCTTTTTGACGGTTTTAATTAAATTCACTCACGAACGTCCCTGTCGCCAAGTACTGCCTGAATTTACCTCAAAACCAAAGTTGTAACATAGATGCATGGTTTCCGTGTATGTTTGATAAACCATGGCCTTCTCTCCATCATCCATGTCAAACATGCTATCAAGATCCAAGTTCTCATCAACTCTTTCCACAGCCCTTACTATGCCCTCGCGGAGAGACATACATGCCTCCTGAAAAGAAACAGGCAGATCAAAGATAAGTGCTATAACATGCCGTCAGATGTGAATGACTGCAAGATTGAATGGCGAGAGCTGGGATGGTGCAGCTATGGGCGTACTCGCCTCCCACCAACGTGGCCCAGTTTAGAGTCCTTCATCAATGTTACACGTGGGCTGAGTGTGCTGTTTGTTTTCTCCCCCGCTCTTTTCCTCAGTTTTTTTTCTCCAGTTTCTCATTCTCTCCAATACTAATTACTAAATTCCAATTTAATTTGAAAAGTGTCTTCAATTAGATGGAGGCACTTGGAGGGCAACAGATTTATCAGTTTCCGGAACAGTCTAGTGTTACTCACTATCAACAATTTTTGTTGGTTTAGTTTAGTTTAGTTTTCTTTTAAGGTGAGGACTTGTGGTAGGGTGCTGAATTTTGCTTGTTCAACCATTTACATCCTATTTATATAATGGGTAAACTATAGCAAATGATGTTTTCAAATGAAGGCTTCAGAAAAAGTTAAGCAGGGTTTGGAAAAAGTGCTTGCCTACTTGCCAAATTGAGTGTGTAATATCTTGCCTGAATTGCTTAACTTATGCGTGACATGTTTCAGACAAAAATCGGATCGAAACGCACCAATTACTGATCACGAGTCTTCATAGCTAATAACATCACGGCTTAACTGACAGACGACCAATAACATCACTTTGACTCTGAAGATGACTACCGCACAGGTTGTCGAAACGTCAGTCACTGTCAACAACAACAGTCCTATTCAGGACTACGTTCACCCGGACGATCAAACTCAACCTACTTTTGAAATGTTTCAAACAGTTGGCAAGTGTTCACATCGCCTTACATCAAACAGTCCAATAGGTAAGGGTGCAAATGACACAAAAATAAAACAATAAATAAATAAATTCATTAATTAATCAATAGTTGAGCACAAACCTGTAACTCATCAAGAGTTTCTGCAATGGCCTGGTGGCTTGAAGTCCTTGGTTTCACAATGCTCGCAGCCAAACTCATACTTTCTAGAAACAATTTACGCTGCACATCCAACTCTTTAGAATTCTGAACAACCAATATCATCCCTCCAACCTACATGTATATTTTGTAAAAAAAGAAAAAAAAATACGAGAATTCCGTGAGACTCAAATTGGGATGTGCTATAAATCCTCCTTCAAGTCCCCCAGAGGCTTTTTTAGGAGCAAATTTGTGGGGGAGGGGTGGCTTAAAAGAGACAGAGGGCTTAATAAATCTAGCACAATTTAGTGCCAGCAAAGCAAGAGAGAAAGAGATACTGTTCAGTACTATATTTCGATACTTTTAAGTGATACTACATATTTTGCATCAATAAGTCAGTGATGAAGCTTCTGTCTTTTTGGAAGCCATGAGAGGCCCAGGGACACTTCGAGCAATGACCAAGCTAATATGTTTGTGAACATGCTATGTACAGTGTATTAGACTGTGAAATGCTGTTTTTGCTAAGGAAGGAGGAAAATGTGTGGACTTTTTTTAAGGCAGGATAACCAAATGCAAACTACATTTTACACCGACAGTGTCATATCAAACTGAGTTAATCAGAAGGAGTTTAAATGGCTCTCATCACAATACACCTGGCAGCTCCCCTTTTTTACATGAGTAGAGAGAAAATCACTTTGCTTGCTTTTACCTGTATGTCAGCAAGACCAATAGCAGTGTCCATCGTTGGATTGACTGTCACTTTTTTGCCTGTCCAAGTGAAGGGCGTCTCCTTGCCATTTTCCACGTCACAGGACGGCATGATCAGGAGATATCCCTGTCCTTCCGAGACAACTTGGTCACCAAACTCTTCTTGAACACAGCAAGCATTCAGGAGATGAATGATTTGACTGCAGAAACAATAATATTGTTGATGTCATTCTATAGCACAGCGGCTCTGGTAGCTACGGGTGGGCCCTGGTAACTTAAGTCTGGTTTAACTAGAAATACATATCTCGCAAACCCTCATTGCACTCAGCATTGCAAAAAAGTGAAGCCCTGCCTGTCCCATTTAGAAACTTGTTGGGTGACCAGCCATGAATATCCTGTCATGAGGACCCCTACATTTTTCGATGCTCGAATTAATGGTCTGCATATGCATAAAATAATAATGTTCACACTTACCACTTTTTCTTGATAAGTGTTTTTGGAACAAACATGAACAGTCCAGTGAGATGGCGAGCTAAAACCTGAAAAATAAAACAAAACAATGTTGAATCTTCTTTCACTGTGCTGTAAAGTAAAAATTTTAAGTATTAAATTGAAGGGTTGCGAGGAAAAATGCCCTAAGAGAGTCTTTTATTCTCTCTTTATTGCACAAAAGAACATGAGGTAAATTTTAAATGGTACAGCACCGCAGTGCTAATGCTGAGGCCATGGGTTCCAATCCCGTTGAAGTCCTGAAATGTTTTTCGGTTTTATTTTCAATTGCTTAAATTGCAATATTACCACTGCGATGATCATATCCTCATTTAAAATTTGTATTTCTGCAGTTTACATCATCTACAAGAATATGAGGTAGTTTGCAAGGACAATCTGCTCATAGTGCTTTATCAGAAAAACATTTCAGACACCCCTTCATTTGACATCCCCCATTTACTCCAAGTGGCTTTCACTATAAAAGTCCTTTTAGGCTGATTTGATCATACAACTCATGCCTACCTGTACATGGCCGCTAGCCTCCAGTGTTGTCAGCAGTTCATTCATTGGTACATCAATACTGAATTTTGCAGCATTTTCAAGGTCACTTCTAAGTTTCTTTGTGAAGCCAAGTGCTTTGGATGCCCTCTCCCTTGCCTCGTTGAACAGATGCTTAAATCCTCTGCATGCCTCTAGAACCTTGCGTCTGTAAAATAAAAAAATAAGATGGGATCACAACATATTATAACCTGGAAAACCCTTGTATATTCACTGTTAGTGGAATAAAGAAACATTTTAATACATAAACTGAAACTTAGCTGGATCAGATGGCTAGAATGTCTGCCTTCTTGACCAACCAAATACCACCAAACAGAAGGAAATAGAACAGAAAAATATGTCACATGTCAAAAATGTCAAATTTGAACGTTTCACATGGCCTTGCTCTCCAGGCAGCTCTCTAGATGGAACAACCCTTGAGTGCTTGGGAGGTAATACCTTCAAATCTTGTCAGAGACTCAATTTTTTTCAAGGGCACCCAACGTCAATTTTCGGAAAATATCTGTTCGGAAGACGATTTGAGATCTAGAATGTTCGGAACATTTGAGGTAAAATTTCTTGCTTGCTGGCCTCTCCTAGCATTTTCGAACATCTAAAAAATGGTATAATTGCCCATTTTTAACTGATTTTTACTTTAAAAAGGTCACCTGGAATTTTCGAGAGCCTTTTATCTGGCTGAAATTTCCGAAAAGGTAAGTTTTGATCCCTATAATTTTCGGATTACCAGACTTTCAGCTAGGAAATCCGAATAGACGAAAAACTTTTAGGGGATAAAAATATGCCTGAATCTACCGATTAAATACTAAAATACGTTTAACAATGCTATGTTAAGGTGGTTTTTTGAACTATATTCTCTTTGGGTGCCCCCGGTTTTTTTCTTTGTCCCATTCTTGTTACATGCTAATTGTCACATCCCTCAAATTCACTCACTGAGCTTAAAATCCATCATCTTTCTTTATTCCATACAGAAAACGTAAGTAATTTACAAGTCTAGTCTCTCAAAATATTTTTTCATTAAAGCCATGACATTACTGAGAAATATTGATTACCAAACCTTCCTTATAATACTACTGGGATTACTTAAAGTTGACAAAAGGACACATCTGTTCAAACAGGCTAGTAAAAGAACTCTGTTTGGAATGGAAAGCCATTACATTACATTTTAACGTTTTGCAAGAGTAGTCTCATAATATGTACCTGAGATCATCACTTTGATCTGTGTTGTTATGAAGATCTGAACAACTCTGATCCAACTCTGACTCCAAGAAATCACCAGTAGACTCCAACAATCCTGATGCCATCACACTGAAATGATTGATTGGCATACAAAGCACAATACATTTATTACAATCTTAATTTGGGATTTAAGTTAAGGTGATAATAGTAAAATTTATTATAATATTTTTTATTAATACTTATAAATGATTCCACTAATCAACAGCTTGTTTCTGCATTTTGCTGGTCTTGTGTGTTACTACATTGTTAGTAAATTACAGATATAGTCAGCTAATGCCATAAACCTTATGAGTGCCAAAAATGTGGTTGCACTGATCAGTGAGGGATCGTTTCAGTGAGGTTTTGAGATAAAGAAATTAATGAGAGCATTTAAAGAATGTGATTGAAAAATGGAGCTTCCACCATACAATACTGGACAATGAAACCCTAAATAAACCCTTGACTTGAGTAAGAGGAACATGTTTACAGTGACTTACATTTCAACAACCTTTGTGGTAGTCATTGTCAGGGTCAATGTAAGTTGTATCTCATCATTTGATGGTAAAAAAACTCTGGTTTTCAAATTGTCAGTTTGTCCAGTCATTCTACTATTGTCAGGTAGGCCCTTGAGTCAATAATTCATTTATTAGTAGCAGGCAGTAGTCTGTCAGAATATGTACATGTAGTGCATGTTGCAGAGTTCCAGTGAATTTGATGTTTTGTCTGTAAATGGTGTTCAGTAATGGGACTGTTGACAACAATATTTCCAGTCACTTGCTAAGGTTTCTACCACTGAGTCTTTATAACAACAAACGTAAAGCATATGCCCTGATTGGTCAATTACCTATCTACTATTTGCCCATGGTTGACGAAAGCTAGTGAGCGCTCAAAGCCATATGTACCACTTTCTAAGCGACTTTATTTTTTTACCTCATAGTTTGCAAACTAAGATTTTTCTGTTAATACTGAACGAACGTTTACGAAGACTGTTAACGATAATGTAAAATTGCGATGGAGAACCAGTTATTCAGCAAAACGATTTTTTTCAAAAGAAAAGAACTTGCAAAGAATTATTTGTACACGCCATAGTGCGAGCAGATTACAGCACTCACATCATTCGGCCCTGTTATCTCTGAGTAAAATTAAAAGTTGTTCTCTTTTGATTATGTTATAAAACAAATGGTACACAGCTCAGCATGTACCTTTGAGTTATACATGTAGTCGCACTTGGGAGGATTGCTAGGTACTTAAGAAGCTAGAGTCACACTCTGCTATCACCTCGCGTGACTCTTATGCTTCTTTCGTGCTTAGCAACCTCCCATCTGCAACTATAACTCAATGGTACACTGAGCCATCCACCATTTGTTAACTCATTAAATATATTGTTAGCCAGAATTTAGAGTCATACTTGGTTTCTTTTCTGTTATTATTATGATATGTTTTTTTTCTTTTTTTCTTCTTTTTTTGTAATTGTTGCATAAAAAACTACAGTAATAATAAAAAAACCTGGCAACAGGTTGAAAAAAAAAGAATTTAGTGTCATAACGACCCCTGACTACATGTAGCTTCCCTCACCAAAATCTAGTTCCTCCTTCAACTTCTCCTCCCCTTATGTGCCGACAGTGCCTTTTCACAAAATTCCATTCTTCTTCAAGAAAGTTTTTGAGACCTTTAGAGGCCTGAGGAAGCCTCTGTACCAAGTGGATCACATTATGAAGGTAGTCAAAGTAAACCTAAAGACAAAAAGCAAATATTTACATGTCATATGAGTTCACATCTATTAAGCACCATTTTGGACAAATTTAGATAAAACTTCATCCCTGCCCTCCCCTGTAAGTAGGGAGTGTAAAACCTTTAGCCAGTAAATCCTGTGTCATCTAGAATTAATTGCCTCCTCATTTCTTATCTAATCTCCGTGCAAGTGAGACTTAATGCCGATATTAAGAGCGTTCTCGCTTCATAATAATATTTTATTCCTTTAACCTTGAATTTTTCAGGTATGCATGTGCGTACAGGAAGCTATGCCCCTTACATCATGTAAATACAGAGTAATGAGCAAACTGCTTATTTCCTTTCAAGACCAAGTTGCAAACCCCATTTAAAGAGGACAAAAAATAGAGAACTTCACTGCTTTCAGAGGAGTAGAATGATAATAAAGCAGCATCAATATGACATGTACCTGAAGGAGACTCTGAAGATCTTGCTCAAATCCTTCAATATCACTTTCGGTGTTTTCACTGCTAGAGTCTTCTAAGTTCACCACTCCATCAACAAGATAAAGGTAGTAGTCTTTAACTAAGACTCCACCCAATAATACATCTTTGCATTCTCTAAGGAGCTGCAGAGTAAATGTCAATATGAAGGCATAAATTGCAAAAGAATGTTATGGTACAATTTTATCCAACTCAGTGATTCTGTTACCTCTGCGTCCTTCGTCCCTGACACATAAAAATTCTTAAAGGCTCAAAATAATTCATGGCATGCATTCCGTAGGATGCAAAGATCAATAATTTATTGATCGACCTGAACACGTGTATTTGTAGAAATATCCGACCCATTTGAGTAATTTCTGTGTCAGTTATTGTAGCTGTTGTTTAACGATGCATATTTCTTTGAGTCTTTGTTGTGCTTTAAAACAGTAGGACTATATTTTAATTTCAGTATACTGTAATACAGAGTTTTTGAGTCTGTCTTCAGGTTAACTGTCTGGTTACAAAGAGGCCCAAGCATTTTCAATTTTTGTATTTTTTTTTTGAACTGGGACTCATTGGCTATGGACAGGGACTCATGATTTTTCACAAGATGAGTCCCAGGACTCACCATAACTATTCGTAACAAAATCGCTGCAGTGTAAATCTTATTTCAGTTTTGTTCATTGTTGGGTATGGTCATTAAATAATGGTAATATAAAGATAATACAGTGAGTTTAAAATAATGGGAAATAAGGGGCTACTCACACTTGGTGCCTGACAGCACAAAAATAATGGTAAATATTGTATTCACATCTTGGGTACCTGCTATGAACTATACATGTACACATAGTAATTGATTTCCCTTTTGCCCTGTCAAATGCCATTTTGAAATATGAACTTAGCAGGGAGTACAAAGCAGTGGATTACCCTGGCAGTAACAAAGCAGGTTTGCACAGGGACCTGGTACTCACCTTACACTGTAGTGCCCATGGTTATCAAAAAGATTTTAAGTAGCAGGGTGATAATGAATAGTAGGTGGCTTTGGGACTTGCACCAAAGGCACAAGTTCTTGAGGGCCTAGGTATTTAGGTACATTTTGAACATTAATTTTAGACTCTCAGAAATGGCTATTTCCGGGGTTTTTCAAGAGCTATTTTCCACAGCAGGCACCATGTTGTTTTGTCAGAATACAGGCAGGACTGGGAACAATGCCGTTGAAATGTCCCAGGCGTTCCACGACATCGCACAGTTCGAACGTTTCACTGATCTAACCCTGTTTAAATATGCGTTCAATGTCATTCAAAACTGGGAAATGGATGCTTTACAATTTTATTCAATAGTGCTTATTTTTTGTTGGCAGTTATGGTAGAAGGAGATGAAAGTAGCCGGCTAAGGATGGCTAACTAGCCATCGGTTTTGGTCGGCCACTGTCCCATATTGACAGCCCTGAGTGCCCAAGGACGAGGGCTAGACCTTGTATTCCAGCACCAGCACCGTGTCTGAATTCTAGTGTGGCTACTTGAAAAAAGGGCACGTTGACATCATTTTACTACCCAGGGAGTACTTTACTGGGGCTCAGTGCCTAAGATAACTAACATACCTAGCTGCTGCATAAAAATTAGTATTCTGTACCTGTCTCACACTCAAAGAAGATGGCTCTCCTTTAGGACGATGTTGAAGCCTCAAACGCAAACATTCATGGATTATATCCAGGAGAACACGGCATAAGAACAGATACAATGAGCGGAAAGAAGGAAGGCCCCTTTGCTCAAGATCATTACCCAAGATTCGATCTCCTGGTTCACAACACATTGTACTGTGAGGATGACAGCTACAAGATAAATGTACGAAGTCCTCACTGCGTCCATTCAAAATTGCTTCCAGGTAGTTTATAGAAACTTTCCTGGGATTAAGTGCAACAATTTTACATTGGCATTCATCACCAACACAACATGTCACTGCAGGAGCTAATGCTTGCCTGGCTTTCATCATGCTAGTGTCCAAAATATCACCTAATCTCTTTCCAAGTTTTATCAAACCCATTTTCTTGATGCTTTTATCAGCAAAGGGTCTGTACCGCGATGTTGAGCTCCACACGAAGTTTGACATGTTGCTGCTTGTTCGCAATGGTCTAACAGGTGTGCTTGTTTGTGACTCATGGGATAATGTTCTTTGCGGCGATGAGGGTTTGCTGATAGCTGACCCATCATTTTCATAAATATCTTGACCCTCCTCCTCCTCACCATCATCATCAAAATCTTCATCATCATCATCATCAGTAACTGGCCATGTTGCAGTGGCATCAAAATGGCTGTGATCTAAAACAGGGCACAAATTTTCTGGAAGAAAAAAGTGAAAGAATTCTCTTGAACAATCACGTCAACCAGGAATGTTTTTTAGAATATTTTTTGGTAAACCAGCGTGCAAAGAAAGTAGTGTCCGATAGCCCGGGGCTAGTGGATTTTGCTATCGGGCTAGTGAATTCTGTTTTTAACTTGCCCAATGGGCAAGTGATGTTTTTTGAAGAATTCGAGTAACAGAAGAACTATGAAATCAATTCTGCTAGTCAAAAAGTTTTTGGGGCTAGTTGAAATGACATCTGGGCTAGTAAATGTTAGCTTCAGCTTGCCCGAATTGCAAGCTGTAAAAATGATTTTCTTTGCACCCTGGGTAAACTGTCACAAAAGTTTAAAACAAAGAACAAAATCTGAGTCCACTAGAGGAGCAGAACCTGTGATCTCCCATGGTACTGGTCAGTTGAATACTCTACCCACTGAGAAATAGAGAAACCTATAGTTTGCTAAGGCTATGCCTGTATTGTTGTAAAATGATGAAAGAAGAAAAGTCAATGACAAGTTCTCAGAAAAAAAGAGAAAGATGTAAACCTTGTTATGTCACAGTGTAAGTGCTACATGAAGAAAATATTTTACCATTTTATGTGAAGTTAAACTCAAGTCAAGTTTATTTATGTAAAATATGCTTACTGGCTATTTGTGAGAAAACTTGCTAGCTACTTTGCAGGTACACACATTGAAAAATAGAAAATTAAAATGAATAGATAATTATGACTGAAACTGTATGAATGTATATGAAATAGCTAATTAAAGAGATCAAATGAATTTAAATTATACTAAAATAAAGCTAAAACTATTTACAATGCAAATATAGACTAGTATTAGTTGTAGGTTAATATTATAGTAAACCTGACAAGTCCAGTTTTCTAATAATATTTCTAAACGCCTTGAAAGATCGTATAGTTCTATATGAATCAGGTATTGAGTTCCACAGTTTTAGCGCTGTGGTTAGGACATCTCACCTGCACTGCAAGGCATTCCTGGTACAGGTGTAGGTGTATTAAAGAAGCAAATTTACAAAATTTACAAGGCCTATAGCTGGGACTTACGCTATTAAACTTCAGTGTTCAATCCTGCATGTTTGTGGTTCCACAGCCTTGTTGCTGTTTTCCAACTCTACCCATTCCCTCTCAGATAACTACAGTATATTAAATCTATGTGACAGTGTTAGTGGTGGTTGCCACTTATTGGGTTGTCATGGATACTTGAACATGTACTTAAGCACTTGGCTTGTATGTTCATGGTTCTGCCATCCTTAATGGCAACTAGGTACCAACCTCATCTATTGTTGATACTCATAACTTAGAAGGGAGCAAGTGCATCAGGTTTTCTTTACCAGGGATCATACACAAAACAGCAACCAGTTTTTGAGGACTTTTCAGGACCACATAAGATTTTCAAGGACTTCCTACCAGGAATGTAATTTCACAGATTGTAACAAAAATGCATTTACATTCCCAGTCCATTCTAACAGGACTTGAATGCTTGAACTGTTTGCTCCAACAACTTTCCTACACTTTTCAGTCCACTTCTCTTAAATTGAGAGTTAATTCTTGCGAAAACAAAAAAACGCTTTATGTAAATTCACCTTTACCTTCTCTAAGCTACGATTTATATTCTGTCTTGGATAACCAAAAAACAGTATAAAAACACTTTCAAGGCCCCTACACTCAAAGTTGAAGTAAATTCAAGGACTTGCACTGCAATTCAAGGACTTTACAAGGGCCCCCCTTAAAATACAAGGACTTTCAGGACTGTTCGATCCCTGTTTTCCTTTGGTTTTGATACAGTGTAGAGTAGAAAATCAATGTGCTTACTTTTGGATAATTCATGTGAGAAAAACATGACTGTCCCTTGTTCAAACAAGACTACTGCCAGTTTACATCTGAACATTCGAACAGATGCTTGTTTACACAGTCGACTCCCGGTAACTCGAACCCTCTATAACTCGAACCTCCCACTAACTCGAAGCAATTTTCATTTCCCTTCAGATTATATTCAATGTAATTTTTCCCTCGATAACTCGACCTCCCTATAACTCGAACTTTTTTCTATTTCCCTTGAAGGTTTGAATTATCAGGAGTCGACAGTACATGTAACACCAATAATATTAACTTGTAAATAATGACTGTCATACTTGTAGCTCACTTACCTAACCTTCCTAGACCAATATCTAGCCAGTCCTTCCATGTTTCTGTGTCATTTAAATCCACACCGACAAACTTTGCCACCAAATGAAGCTTGTGATATAACTCACTTGTCACATTTAACCATAAACATAAAGTTTCAAAATTTCTGGTAAATTCTTCACTCCTGTACTTTGGGTTTTGTTCGCCAAGAGACTTACAAGTTGGATAGAGATGTTCCACTCTTTCAACCTTGTCAAAAAGTTCTGTGACTTGCTCTATAGCGGCTTTTAGTTTACAACACGATCTGTCCTTCAATGTCTGGTTGCACTGGTGTATGCTTGGTTCTTTAGATAAAACAATTGGACTTTCTTTATTCAAGTCCAACCACAACTTTCTCGTCACTGCTTTCATATCAGTAGAATTATTTGGAACAAAACTTTCATTACTGTCATTGACCTTGGATGAAGTCAATTGCTCATTTTCTTGGGTTGTAGCATTTTCCTCTTCTTGAATGTCAAGTGAGGAATCTTTACCACCTGTTTGATTTCCTTCAGGATCCTTTTCAGAGTCATACGTAGAGGAACTGATGTGTGATTGCATCACAAAGCATGATTGACATGCTTCATTTGTTTCACTGTCATTGCTTCCATTCACATTTAAGTTATTGTCAGACTTTTCACTATCTCCATCTTGAGCAGTTGTATCACCAAAATCAGACAGAATCTCTGTGGCGTGATCTGGTTTTTTCACCTTAAAATTGATGACTTCATCCAACACCTTTTCTACTTCAGCACGTGCCCTCACCAAATGCATATCTTGTTCGTCCATCGTCCTGTTAGCATGCCAAGCTTGAAGCTCCAGCCAAAGTGCCTGTGATAATTCCACCTGCCATTTTTTGTTTTCCTCTGAGTTCTGCCTCTCCGCAGTATTGCCAACTACTTGCTGTTTTTGACTATCCTGTTGATTATGAGCTAGGGAGCCAAGCTTTATCAGCAGAGAAAATGTTCTGTAAAATTCCATTCTTGTCTCTGGGCAATGCGGATTGAGGTAACTTCGGGATTTTGAGCTGCGAGGATCAGATTCCGAGCGTGTAGCTCTGGGATGGCTCCGGGACACCATCTGCTTCATAGGAATGCCTCCAGTGCCCTTGTCATCAGGACTTCCGTCTGTTGTATCTTCGCAAACGCAGTCCAAAGACATGAATCGACTTGTTGATTCGATCTTAATGCTTGGAATTTCTAAGGATTTTGCACAATCTGGCAAACGAAGCCCGCTATCAAAGCTTACATTGAAAGGCACGTCAACGCTGCCTCTCTTCAGCTTTCTCTGGAAAGCACGCTCTGTGGTAAGTTGGGTCGAACCGCGCTTTATCCGTCTGTGCAGCTCCGCTTTTTCAGATGAATTAGGTCCGCATTCACGACCAAAAGAGTTCTTTAAAAAGCCTTGAACCTTTTCTTTTCCCTTTCTTGACCTTTCCTTTTGCCGTCTAACATCTCTTGGCGGAGTAACTCCGTAGGAATAGCCTTCCAGGCTGGGAAACCCGTCCGAATGTTCGTTTTCTGAAGACAACAATTCGACGTGCTCTTCTCGCTCGGAGTCGAATTCTGAACCAGATCCCTTGTCATCTACATGATTTTGTTCATCTGTTATACCAATATCGCTTTCAAACAGTTCAGCTAGGTCGATATCATCGCAAGGAGAACCGGTGATTTGCTCTAACCCGTTCAAGTTGTCTTCCTCCGCCATTTTGTTTGTCCGTCATAGATGTCAGTTTCCAGTCTACAACGGGTTGACGCACGGGCGTTCTCAGGACCCCTCCCTCCCACCCAACGAAAAGACTTTTGGGGTTGTCGGGGTTGGGGCAATGAAACGAATGAACCAATGCAGCAATGCAAGTGTTTGGAAGTGTTTGGACATTTGTACACTCCTTTTGTGACCCCTATTTCAATTTTCCTTACGAGTAAGTGCGTTATTTCTTACGGTACAGTCCAAGAGCTCATCCGCTTCTTCACATCCAGTCATGCCTTCTATCTGACTTCCAGCAAAAGACGGTCTGCTAACTCATCAGCTGCCAGTAAGCTTATTATAAACTTTATGCAATTTTGTCAGCAATGGAAGTGTTCATATTTTATAAGGTAAGCTGACAAACGGAAAGAGCTGTCGTAGAAGAATGTGCAGTAGTTAACAGAACTGTCTTGAAAATTTCACGGTTAATTGGATTCTGTGGATTCGAGCATTCAGGTATACCATAGTCTGGTACAGTTTTCATGAGTTTTAAATATTTAAACCCGTTTAAAAAAATTCAAACCAAAGAAACAATTTGAACTACAAGAAATTAGACGTGCCAAAATTTTCCTACCCCCCAAAATCCTGAAATCGAAAATTTCAAACCCAAAAATCTGGAGTAACCCCCCTTGGGGGGGGGGGGGGGGGGCGCTTAAAATAAATCGGAGGTTTACGGTGTATATTTTTTAGGGGTAGTTCCCCTCTGCACCCTCCTCCCCACTTATAAGCCTCCCCATTTAAAGGTCCAACTACCTGTAACCCCCCCCCCCCAAAAATCCTTCTATAATAAGCTCCAGCAGTATAAGTCCCCCTCTGGGATCCTCTAGCTTGTATTGAAATGAATGCAACATTTTACCACGTTTTAAGCTAAAAAAAGTGAGTGAATTCAAAGGGATGTATTGTTTATGCATTGTTTTGAAATGCTTTTTTAGTCCGGTAATATAAAGAACCCTGTTTATAAGCCCTCCTAGCTAAAATCCCTTATGAAATTGTATAAGCCCAAGGCTTATAATCGGAAGTTTGGTATGTTTGTAAGGACTGTATCAGAAGTGGCTTGGGGGGTTCCATGCTAGTCATGATGAGTGTTAGAGAAAAAAACGAGAAAGGTTAATATTTAGCTTTCAATTAAGTGTTCAGTAGAAAGAAAGAGGTGTGTGAACAAGTAAAGGCATATTTGTTAGTGGCTCATCAGTCAAGGTTAGCATCTTAAACAAAAGTATATGCATGTATTAGTTGCCTGGTGCCTTGGTTTCAGGTGAGAGGAGGTAAGAGCTAGTCCTAATCAATGAGAAAGGTATATGTTGTAGAGGCCCTTTGCAGCTCAGTTAAAGGTCAGTCAAGGTAGAAGTCTTAAAGAAGGAGAAGGGAATCTGTATTAGTGGCTCTGGCGGCTGGGTGTCATATGTCAATCGAGGAAAGAGTCTCAAAGAATGAGAAGGGTATAATTATGTTTTGGCAGCTCAGTGGCTGTTCAATCATGAATGGCAAGCTGCCAAGCTAGTTAAACCATAAGGTCATTTTATTTCAAAGGCGAGCTACTGAACTATCCCATTAAATATACCTAGAATAATAGTTGGCCCTGCATTCTATGGTTATATCATCATATTATACCCTTCCATTGCATTCTCTAGGGAGTGGTTTGAAGAGGCAGGGTAGTAGGGTTATCCTTAGGGGGGCACTCAAGGGAAGTCTGGGTAAAACACTCATGCCGCCAAGGCCTTCAAACGGCCCGACCCTGCTGTTTAAGACAAAAATTGCTCATTTTGCTACCCTGTTTAAGACAGGAGACACTACTTTCTGACCCTAATTTGTTTTGTTTTGCTTACAGAATTAAGTAATTTTTCACACTAAAATCGTGGAAAAATATATTTAGGAAAAAAATTATTGGTGTTTGCTAATGTAGACTGCTCATAGCGAGTCTTAATACTCTTTGACCGTGGCAGGATTAGCTAAGTTGGCAGTCAGGGACTGTCAGAAATTAGCAGGGGGGGATGGGGGGTGGAAACAGAGGGAGGGTTACAACTTTTTGCGACTCAGAAAAGGGAGGGGTCATGAAAAATGGGTGGTTAAAAGGGGAAGGGTCATGGAAATATATGCCTGTGATCATATAGAGGTTCACTCACAGAAGAAAAAGGAAGTTCTTCATTTGGTAAAAAAACCTGGGAGAAATAGGAGAGTTGAGTGATCAGCTGTCAGAATCAGAGTCGGACTCTTAATGCTGTCATCTAAAATGTATGTATATAGCATTACAAAGAACAGATTAGAAATATATTTTGAGTTTTCATAATACTGACTCACCCTACTGTTTTGCAAGAACTAGATTTTATCATTTATACAAGAGGGGGAGGGTCATGATATTTTAGGCCAAGCTCAAGGGGAGGGTTAGCAAATTTCACTCCCATTGCAGGGATGGGTCACCTCATTTCTGAACCCAAATTTAAAATTCCCACCCCCTCCCCCTCCCTGCTAATTTCTGACAAGTCCCTCAGCACTTGACTGCAGAGCGGGAGGTCGTGGGTTTGATTCCCGGGACTGGACCAATACTCAGGTTAATATAGCTGAGCATTGACTGTACTACCTTAATGGCTGGACCTTTGCCTGGCTCAGATGACCACGTAAATGGCAGTCCCGTCACCAATAGGAGACGTAAAAATAGTGTCCCCAATTAGTGCTTTAGTGCTAAATACATTGACATTCAAACAAAGTGCATTTTTTTTTGAAAGGCTTCCAGTCCAGCTTCCATACAGTCCAAAAAGACACCCTGTTCAAGATGCTTAATAGTGAAATTGTATACCATGTTTACGACTCAAGACTCTGAAAACCATACCCTGTTCAGTGGCACATACCCGTATAGGCCAAATAATGGAGTGTCCCCCACCCATCCCCGGGCGGGTTATCCTAAATACCAGACTGGTATAGTAATTATAGATTATAGAGTGCTCAAGACTTTCTCTTAGTGTTTTAGGCTAGAGTAGCTTTTGACTGGATATGCACTTTAATGCCCTAGAGTAAATTTGATCATATCTCAAAAAGCAGAACTTTCCTATTTTTTTACATGTATGTTTCTTTGTGTGTTAGAAGCCACATATTTTAAAATATACCAGTGTTGGCAATGAAGTCTTGGAATAATACAGCTTTGCCACTTACCTCTGTCTCCTCTTTGGTACAAGGTTTCTACTTAACAAACTGCATGTGCTTTGTCCCTAGGTTTACCATGAGAATATACTTTTATTTGGTAGCTTCAGGATCGATTTTCATGGCCTTGAGTAAGTAACACAACAGGGAAATTCTGTACTTGAATCAAAGTAATCTCAGCTTCTCTTCTCCTCTTTGTCCCTGCAAACTCATTTTTTTACCACTGCGAGGTTACTGGAAAACTGACAAGGAGCTTCAGAGAAAACTACAAGAGTGCCTGATACAGCAGTTGCAATAAATTATAGCTAATTTAATTGGACATATTCAGTAATTTGAACACAGCCAGTGCTGAACTTTGTTCATCTGGACCTTTAGTACCCAGTACAGTCTTATACCACACCAGATATATTTTTCTGTTTCTGTTAGAAATCATCCAGGATTGAGAAGCAAATCAGTAGGTTTCTGAAATAAATTTTCTGGACCTTCAGGTCTAAGGTTTTAGGGTTTAGAATAGTATTAAGGTTTAGCCTTAACCAGTACATATGTACATGTATAAGCCGAAACTGAGAGAACCTTACAGGCTAAAAAAAGCAAGTTTTTCTTGACTAGCAGTGTTAGTTTAGGAAGGATCATAGAATACAGTTCACTTGTGACATATGGTATTAATATTATAAAGGAATCGCATGTTGTTGGAGAAAAATATAGTAGTCTTTACTCTTTGTCTTTTTTGCAAACATTCATGGTGGCCTGCCAAAATGCAAAGTCCATTCTGTGCATGTTTGTGAAACTCTGTTTAATCAAATCACACTAACAAGTAGCCCAGGATGCTTTAAAAGGTCATATCCTAAAGCATGTTTACATCATGACTTTGCCCCCTCCCCCAGGAAGAAAAGAAAAATTATAGTAAAAGCTTCAACAGGATTTTTATGATAATAATATATTTATCCCTGACACTTTGACCTTGTAAACCATATTGTCAAGTTATTAATAACAGTTGCATCACATGTCACTGCATGCAAGAGCTGGTGCATGTGCAAAAGTTATAGCTGGATTACCTCATTCCTATAAATATGTTGTTCAAGGTCAAGTTATCGTTGTCATAAGGATAAAAATAATCCTGGGCTGATATTTGGATGATCATGATATTCTGCATGACTTAACTTCAGGTTTTTGATCATGTAAAGCCCTGCATAGCAGACTTGAAGTGCTTTAACTTTTTCCCCTGGAATATTTTAATGGTCATATTTAGGTTGGAACCTTTATACACTGACAAAATTCTCACCAATGATTTCTTTTTAACATTGAAATTTATTACATCCTTTTTCTTGTATTTTTGGAAATTACTGTTTTTGTACTACTCTGTCATTGCTATAAAATCTATTTTATAACCTCCTTAATTACAACATTAAGGCAAGAAATCCTAAAAGGTCTTTAAATAAATTTCCATTCTTCTCTGCTTGTATAATAGAAATCTATGTACAATTATATTTCTTTCACCATCCATTTTTAACTGAAATTGTTCATGAATGACTTAAGTTATCATTATATTTTTTATATACATCGAATCAATCCTTCTACCATATATTAATCATTGACAGTTTGTTTGAAGTAATTAAAAAATACAGTCCATGAATATATTTGCAAGACCAATCTTCAATTCAATAAGTTTTCACTGAGAGAGAATAGGAAACTCTCTATTCTCTCTAACATTTCACTAAAAAAGCTCACGAGTGTAATGCTGGATAAGTATCATAAAAGATATTAAAATATATTTAAAACAAAAAGAAATAGTCAAAATAGCAGAAAAAGGTTTCAAACTGGTTTTTCCCAGAGCTCTGAATTTTAATAAAAAATCTCAGAGAAATTTACTGACTAGATTATGCTGTCTGCGAGAAATACTGTAATCTCATTTTACGACTCCTTACAAATTCGCTTATTGTTAATCCCCATGGAAACTTGATAAATACATTTATCTTGTATTTGCTCTGAATCTTTAAAAAAGCCACTTTAGGATGAGAAAGCAGTTTTGACTGATGGGAATTTTCAAAACATAAGCCCCTGGTCACGGAAGTACGTTTTGAGTGAACGATAAACAAATAAATAATCGCAAAATATGCAAAAGTTGCTTTCTCGAATCCAGTTCCTTATAAGGATAAAAAAATAGAAGTTTTGCGATAACTGGTGAAACACTATTTCTGGCTAACAAGCGAAGTGCGTAAGTCGCTTTTGTAATGAGTCGTGAATGAAATTTGCAAATTTATGCTAATTGTATCGCCGTGACGGCTTTCAAAATACACCAACATACACGGAATTTCAACACGAACTGGTCAAATCCTGTTGACCTCAATTTTTTTTCCAAATGCGGAAATACAATTCCCACTTCAATTTCTATCAAAATAATTTAGAGAATTCTTTGGAAAAATAAATAACAACGTAGTATAGTAATCAGAGGAGATTTAGGCGCTATGAGTCTAGTATGAACAAATAAAATACTGTACAATGTTTTGGACAAGTTCCGCTCTTGCTCAGTACAAACTCACGTGCTTTCGATGTCTTTTAGTGTTTTTAAAACTTGCTGCGCACTGGGCCTGTCGATCGGGCTTGCTTGCCACAAGGATTTCATGAGTCCAATATAAGCGCCAGTAGCATTTTCGTTTGACGCACTTGGCGGTAAATTTTCGAGAGTTGGGCGCAAATGGTGCGCAACAACTCCAAAAATAACGACAAAGTGGCTCTCTAGTCCGTAAGGTTGCTCGCGAGTTAGCATTTGCCATAGGCAGATCCCAAGCGAATACATGTCCGCTTTACTGCTTGGAAGGTCCCCTTTTAAAAGTTCCGGAGCTCTATACGCAAAAGTTCCTGTGAGTAGGCTTCTCGGGCTGGGCGAGGGACTGGGTGGAAGTGAGAGTTCTTCCTTTGCCGTGAGTTCTATACTTTGACAGCACCCAAAATCGCCCAGTTTGCACAGATCGTTGCTATTTACGATTACGTTTGCAGGTTTTAAGTCTAGATGTACAAGACTGTTCTCGTGGACGAATTTCAAGGCACAGGCAATGTCACGAATAAATTGACAGCGACGTGTGTTGTCCAATATTTCTCGGTCATCGTCAATAATAGACTGTAGGGTGCGATGTCCGGCATATTCCATCAGAATCCACACATCTTCCAAGTTTTCACGCTCAAGAACAGCAAAAGTCCGCACAATGTTCGGATGCTTCAAAGGCAGAACTAATTTTTCAGCTTGGACAGTTTCGTAGAGCGCATGAGGATTTTTTACGTTTTTGTGCATTTTTTTGACAGCAAGTTTTTTGCCCTCCAAACTTGCCTCAAAAACTGTTCCAAATCCTCCAGACCCTAGTGTTCGGCCTATTTCACAGACCGAGTTTGGAATCATTTCCTTGCTGTTTTTTTCCGAGGCGATCCACAAGGTTTCGTTCGTGTTCCTGCTAAGCTCAAACTTGTTTGTTTTGCACGAAAAGTTCGTTGAACCCAAACAAATGCAACGGCTGTATTGAAGAGGTTTCTCAGTGAAACTCATTTCTTCCAAATCTGCTTCTTGAAATTTGTCGAGCATGTTTTCCTGCTCAAAAAGAGGAAAACGATTCGCTGGTTAGATTCTGCTTCTCTCCAAGTACCTTGTACCGCGCGCAAATGACTTTCTTATGACCGATTGCCAGTGAAGCAGGCTCTTATAAACAGTGTCAGAGTTTTATCACGAGCGCCAAAGCCGCAAAGAAGATCTCGTTCCTGATTGGGTGCACGAAATCTGTATCGCAGTGTTAACCAATGAGAACGCGTTCTGGAAAGTTTCCGGTCTATACCCAAACGTGACTTCAGGACATGATTCTGCCACGCGAGCTTCAAGGGCAAAAGCGGTGAACGTGTTGAATTACGTTCCTATTTTGTCCGGTTCAGCTCTGCTTCCGAATTCGTCAGACAGCAGGATTAAAAAAATCGAAACAAAATTGGGGAAGTATTTCACTGTGATGTTTTACTTTCCCCACTCCATGTCTATAATTAGATGTGCCATTAGCGAGAGAATATTTATTAAATGATTCTGCAAAAACAGCTCCCGACCGCTTATGAACTACTTCCTTTTTTGTCAACAAATATAAGAAATGATTTCAAATTATTTGGCAAGAAATCACAAAGCTGAACACTGCTAAATATTTGCTATTACAATTTATCGCAAGCGAACCGTAGCGTATATCAATAAAAATAGTAATATTACGGCATATTGGGAAATGCCAATATATTGCAACTAAATATAAACGCAAGCCGGATGGACGAATGTTT
>NC_133201.1:43164041-43239041 GCF_958299795.1 Porites lutea
GACTGACTGCTATTTCTGACTTAGCAATATTATTTTTGAACTGATGTCTAGATTATTTAAATATGATTGCCCAAATTCGTTTATGTCAATTCATGCCAAGTCGCTTTAAAACTGCGTCACGTTTGCGTACACTTTTACGTCTGCGGGCCATTACAGCTCGTCAGTGCTCTTTCAATAACTAAAGTAAAAACTACTGACAGGTTCCTCAACTGCCCACGTGATTATTTTTAGCACATCTATTCGTTCTGGTCCTGCAAACACAGCGGGCTCTGAAAATAGTATTACAGCTGAAAAGCCAACAAAAAAAATTAGCCTGCGTAGGAGTAGGGGATGGGGGGGGGAAGGGGAGAGGGATTGGGGAGAGAGAGAGCTCCCTTACCTCTTCCCTTTCTCCCTCCCCCTCCAAGCTAAAAAAAAAAGAATAGAATTTCCGGCCTTTTTTGTCTAGCCTGCCTCTCTCTCTCCCCAATCCCCCTCCCCTTTCCCCCCTTCCTCCCTATCCCCTACCCCTTTCGACACCTGCTACACAGGCTATTTTTTGTCCTCATGTATTTCTGTGGCATGATAGCAGTAAGGACTCGGGCGGTTTCAGTTGAAGTGACGCATGAGTAGAGTAGCCCTGTTACCCGGGCTGGCCACGATAAATTTCTCGAGCCGAGATATCGGCAAGCGCGAAGCGGGTCAGGGGTCAGCCTGCCTTCTCTTTTTAGCCTGTTCCAGGCTCTCAAATAGTGGGAAGACGCGCAAGTGAAAGGTAGGTGATTCGCGCTTTCTCAATCCTCGGGGACCCCACTATCTCGGAGCCTGGGCCGGGCTACCTCTTATAAACAAGGCAACAATTTGGGAAACTATATCCTGGATAGGCATGAGCCGAGGTAGCCTGATAAATCGGGCCAGTCAAACTATCAGGGCTGGCTCACTATATAAAACAGCCAGTTGCCAGGTTCTAAGTGTCCGAGATGCCCAGCTTGTAACCACACTTCAGGTCTTTATCAGGAGCCCATCAATGATGGGCTCCTGTCTTTATTTATTTATCATTACTTTGGTAATTCTCGCTCACAACTACCTAGCTAGCTATCCTTATGAGATGAGGGGCGAATTTTCATTCAACATAAGTGTGTGTTCCCCTCTACCTAAAAACGCAACTACGTCCCAAGGAATTCTCGGTTGCTGTCACTTTTCCTGGCGATTACACTGTATTGTTTATGTCATTTTCCCGATATCGCAAACCTCTTCCAAATTTGGTCAATGCCAGCTGGTTATGGAGAATTAGCCATGGGATTTGAGCTTATCAGAAGCGGAGAAATATTTTAAGTGCATGATAATAAATTTAACAGTGAAAGATTAAGGGGGCCTGGACCGCAATCCACATAACCACCCTATCAAATAAAATGATAATGACAATGACGATTCCCAAGCTTAAAACTCATTCATGCTCTTATAGCCTGCGAATACTGTTGTCTCTCCTCGCTCCTCGCCGTAACGAAATCATCCCTAGCGCTCAGGTAAATCAAGGCATTGGCCTCAATTGGCCTCAATCTGCTCACTTCAAAAGTGAGGGGGTGGCCTAGATCTAAGAGCTTTAGATGTAGACATAGAAAACTTTCTCTCGCACAGGTTGTCGAAACGTCAGTCACTGTCAACAACTACAGTCCTATTCAGGACTACGTTCACCCGGACGATCAAACTCAACTTACTTTTGAAATGACTCCTGGGTTCAAACCTTTCACAGTATTATAGGAAACTTTGCCAGCTGCACATTTTTAGTTTGTGCCAATTTCGTGCTTTAAAATTCAGTATGCAAAATTAGGTCACGTGACCTCCACAGTTTGAAAAAGCTTGTTCTTGAAACATTGAAAAAACCGCTTATTTTTTAAACCAGTAAAAAATTCAAAAAAGGCCAAGCACAGTTTTTTAGATGCTTGCATTACACATTGCCTAAACCAGTACGGTTTAATAACTCACATTAAAAAGTGTTGTATTTTTTGTTTAAAGATCTTTAATTGTTTTCTGGCCGTGTGGAGTCACATGACAACATTTGCATAATTGAAAAACACCAAATTGACAGAAACCGCACATGTATGTATCTGGCAAAGTCTCATCTTTCTAGTGCTTTTAAAGTGCTCAGGGATAGACCACTCTCTATCACTTTTTGACTGAATCATCGGGGGCCCATGCCTTAATTTACCTGAGCGGCGAGAAGCGAGAAGAGACGGCTATATTTGTAGGCTAATACTCTTATAATAAGACTGTTATTTGTGTTCCAGATCAGAACTAAAGTTCAGTTTTTTTAACTAAATGCTTTGCATTTTGTTTCTGGTAAGCCTCCCTGGAATTCACATTTGGAAATGGCTGCTCGGGCTGTGAAACATCTAAAAACTTACATAGAGGATCCCAACCCTCTTTAACGTTGAAAACTAACAAATTTTCCTCCTTGACATTCCTTTTCACTTCTTCATTCCAATCTAAATAAAACTTCCGTAAATCAGTTTCTGGTTCTTCTGGGTCAACACCATGAACTTTCGTCACACAAGCGTTAAAGGAATGGGAAAATTCTTGCTGTGCTGAATTGGAATCAGATTCTTTAGTAGATTTGACGGGGAAAATTGTCGCTCGAACAGATTCAACCCACTTCTCAGGATTATCTCGCACAGTAAGAATCACTTTAGCATCAGGATTCCACTGAAGGAACTCTTTATAAAATAAACAGCCAGGGTAATCCGTAGTAGCCACATAACCCCTGAAGGCTTCTTTCAGTTTTTCACTCTTCTCCTCACTGCCGCTGAATATCTCTTTCCACATTAGGAAATGCTCTTGATTATCTGGGACTATTTCTGTCATATGATGGCAAGGTCCAAATCCTAAGAGAACAAGCGCTTGCTGCAGGGATTTAGTTCCAGTACGACCCAGTCCAGCGCCAATAACTTTCAGATCTGTCATGATCTAAATAGAAGGTAAAGGTAAAGAGGTCTTTATTTTAAGTCCTGGTAGTTTAAAATAAGCATCTTGATGTTTCAACTAATAAAGTTGAGGACAATGGTGCGCTCTTTTTAACTAATCCATTATTGCTTTGTTTTAAAAGTAATTCACAGCAAAGCTACTTAGGCTATGTATGTCCATACTAATGCGTTTTTAAAACTGAGCGTTTTCGTTGTCATCGTAAAGGCGTCGCTCTATTCGTGTCCACACTACCGTTTTGCTGCAGATTCGACTGTCCACACTCAAACGTTCAACAAAGGATGAAGTTGGACTTTATGACATAAGTTGAACTCTATGCACTTGCTACAAACTCACGTGCCTGCGATATTTTCGTTCATCGTTTTACTTTTTTGCTTTCATGCGACTGTTCCTTCACATCCATACCCCTCCTCGATGCCAACATCTCACTTCACAATGGCAAAATCGTCACTGACCTTTACACCAAACCTACAGACAAACATCAATACTTACTACATTCGTCAGTTATGTTATCCCATGCACACCAAACGTGCTATTCCTTTCAGTCTAGCTCCTAGACTCCGCCGCATTTGTTCAACCAATGAGATCTTCACACTACGCACCAATGGACTTATTGACTATCTTTACAAACTTGGCTATAACCGCTATTTCCTTCAACGGAAATACAGCGAGTTAACAACATCACACGGGCAGAAGCACTCGCGCCCCATGACACTTCAATACTGAACAAACCAGAACGTGTTCCCTTTTGTTACCACCTACAACCCAGCCCTTCGTTCCATCTCATCCATTATTCGCAAACAGTTTCACATCCTTATTTCATTCCCCCGTTGCTATAACGTCTTTAAAGCTGAACCCATTATAACTTATAGACGTAGTAGTAACCTCAGTGATTTTCTAGTTAGGGCCAACTTCGCAATCTCACACAACTCAACCAGCCCCAGGGATCATACCCATGCGGAAAAAACTGCTTCACTTGTAAATACACATCTGACGGGCAAACATCATACATATTCCACGCTACAGGCGAAACCACACCTATCACTAATCACATTGACTGTAACTCTAAAATCGTCATTTTCATGATACAATGCAACCACTGCTCTAAACAATACATAGATAGGTGAAACCAAACGACGACTCAAAGACCGTTTCAACCAGGTGAAAACCCATCTAATATGTCCAAACTCATCACAGTCTCAGAACACTTTCTTACTAATGATCACTCTGCTAACGACATCACACTTAAATAAATGAATAATAAATAAATAATGATTTAGAGGTAGCACATCCACAAAGTCAGTTCTTCGTCTAACTTATTCCTGGTCGAACTGGAATTTGGAAATGTTGGTTTTTGGGGAGAGGGGAAAACCGGAGTACCCGGAGAAAACCTCTCGGAGCAAAGGAGAGAACCAACAACAAAATCAACCCACATATGGCGTCGACGCCGGGATTTAAACCCGGGCCACATTGGTGGGAGGCGAGCGCTCTCACCACTGCGCCATCCCTTGCTTCCCAAGAGAGCTCCCACTAGATCTCATTAAATCTACTGAAGGGAGACAGTGTACGAAAAGCAAGAGAAGCATACCTCATCGAGAGAGGTAAAACTCTTGAACGATTAGGTATGAATAAGAAAGATGAAATGTAATACCGTCTTTATTTCTTCTACTTGTCATTTATTTATACTATTTTTACTTTTCAAATTTCTTTCCAATCACTGCTTCAAGACCTTCAACGGTTTTTGCTTTCAACGTTCACTTTTTCCTCATTTAAAGTTTCACGTGTTATAATTATAGTACCATATTGCATGCTACTCTCTATTTCAGCTTAACCTCTTCATTATATGTACGACCCTGAATAAGGGAGGCTGTGCCTTCCGAAATATTGGCAATATATATATATTCCCTACTGTAAAATAAACCTTGCTTCTTTTGTCTCAATAACTATGCAACGTACAAGTAAATGGCAAACACATTTACTTCATTTACATCTAGAAACTTTTAAGAATCATAATTCATTCTCTGAAAACTAAAAACCCAAACAAAAAAACAGCACACAGACGCTATATCTTGGGTAACCGCCTTAGTCAGGTTTGCGCATCCGTCGAGTCCTGTGGGAAAAGTCTTGTTGGACCCACGGGTCCCATGAATGTGACAATGAGCAGGCAAAAAATTGTTATTACTAATTCAGTTTTAATTACGTTACTTAAATTTGCCCTTAACACTTATCCTGGGCTAAAAATGATTGGTTGCATGATCAAAAAAGGACAATTTCCGTGCTAAAAAACTAGCCAAAAGTGCAAATTATTCTAGAAATGGGTTTTTCACGAAATACATGAAAATCATGCTTCTAAATCGCAATGAAGACGGGAATTATGCCAAAAATTATGCTAGCACAATGCATTAAAGCTTATTCACACTCTATGCGCTTTCGTTTGGCCCAGTTTCGAGAGCGTTTTCAAATCGACGCGATTTCGATGAAAACGCTTAACGCATTTGCGTGGACAGAAAGCCTAAACGCCTCGAAATGTATCCATATTTCTGAAATCGTGGTGACAGGCTAACTCCCAAGAGGCGCTCTTAGCCAAAAAAATTTAGACTGCTTGCAGTCCGCCTATCGTCTTAAAATCCGTCTAGTTCTTATCTCAGCTAGCCTGATTGCAAACCACGACGTTATGTTACAATAACGGATTGGGACGAGACGCCCTCTTTTAATCGCGGCTCCTGAACCCGGCTTCGCCGCTCACGTGCGTGGACTTTCCCTGCAGTAACTTTGCAAAGAAAAATAAGAGACTGCTTGCAGTCCAAAAGAATTCTACGCATCGTCAGAGAACGTTGAAAACGGAAAACTAGAGCTTTCAAAGCCGGCACCTGCTTTCCCCTTCGTGTGTTTGCCTTGCGCGCTCTATAAGTACTGACCAAAAAACTGACCGGCGCTGCCACGTACACAAGGAACGGTTGGCTGTGAAGCAGACTAGGGGCTCCTGGTCACTGGTATTAATATTATGCTGGAGGAAATGCTAGGTCGTTGAAATCGTTTCAAAACTTATCTCATATCATTTATTAGAGACTTTATTAGAGACAGCGCAAAAGGAGTCAAAACAGGAATACGACCTTGAAAACTTTATCTACACCAGGAGCATGCACGAAATGAATGCAGATTCATTGAGAGCAGATTATGACTAACGCTTATAATTAAGCTAATGCAAAGACCACTGAAGTGTAGCAGAGGACTTGTAAGCTACTCGTTTGTAACTTCCGTGGAGTTCATTGAACTTTAAGCCGACACTCAGAGCACAAAAAAAAAAAAGATCAAAGATAACAACAAAAGTACAAAAATAGAAGAATTGAATGGGTGGGCGGGACACAGCTTAAATTACGATGACAAGGAGAGGAATACTGCACTATTTATCTATTTACACCGTTTGTATAAGTACCCAGGTTATAAAACCAAGAGACATTGAAAGTCGAAAGGTAAGAAAGTATTATTTTCAAATTAACTCACCACGTTCCAGCGTCTATGACTCTTGCCTCTCCGATCCAAACGACGTCGAGAACCGGACGTGCGTAACTCGACCACACGTACCTAAACTGACAAGAGATCTGGGTACGAGATTACCGGTCGAACAACGGGGCAGTCTCCGGCTGGTGTCCCGCTGTTCACTCCAGAAGGGACACAGACAGGCCGGTCCCTTTTGAGTGACAGCTGGACATAATTATGCAATCTTACCTCATTAGCATCTCTAATCAAGCTCAAAATATGTCATACCCGAGTAATTTTAGTGCAGTCATTAGCACTATTATCTAGTGACATTTTGAGTGCTATGTACTAAAAATATAATTTTTACGTAATGAACGTTCTGAACATTTCATACAGGTCCATAATCCATGATAGGCCCATAAGCGCTTATGCCATCCTCGCTGATCCTCGGCAAACTCCCACAACCACCACCTTGACTATTAAATGCACGCAAAGAGCTGAACTTTCTACGTTTTAAGTTTATTATGGCTCTTCAGAAGGCCCCCTTTTTTATTTTATAACGCGATGCTTTCTCCCAACTCTTGAGAGGGGATTCATGAGCGGCCTTGAACTTCTTTACTAAGTTCTCTGCCAATGTAGCCTGCAAGAGCTCTCAGAGTTTTTTTAAAATGAGGAAGAGAAGCGACGACCGGAAATACGTCTGTGGTTCGCAAGCTAATGCCAATGTAGCCAAATAATTTATGCGGTGACGCAGTAAGGATGTGTTAATTTAGCATATTAAATGATCAAATCTTTTTTCTTGATAATTTTAAACTTGCAAAGGCACGAATGTAGCGAAAGTTATAACAGGTGTCGGTGTTAATCAGAAAAAATTTCCCCGTAAAGACAAATTAAAAAGAAAAATCTTTTTTAATGAGCATGTAAAATTTATTTTGCTATAGTCAAAAAGCATTTTCGTAGAAGACATTTCGATCTCGTCCCCGGTCATCTTAACATCATCGGGAAACTTCGCCCATGAAGCTACTAGCTATAGAAAAAGTAGGGCATGTTTTTCAAAAGCCTTTGAAAACCTTATGATTTGTGCGATTTTCTCGTAGCTATTTTGGGTTACCTACTACCTCAATTAAATTTGTACTTTTAAGTTGAAACGAGAGCCACAAACTTTTTATTATTAGCATAGCATTCGGTTCCTGCGTACGTGCGATTTATTTAAAGAATCTTGAGATCCATTTTACTTTTCTGCGCCGTTAAATATATAAGCCGGGAACGTATCTAGTCACGTAGCAAACAACACAAACTAAGTTTAAGCGACTTATTTCGGCAGTCGTATAAGCGTATTTCTTATGGAAAAAATTGTGTTGATGGTCTTATTTTATAAATGCAGTCGATTCTTTTGTTCCCAAGGGAAAACTGGCGAAATGGTCTCCGTTTTCCTCCCGATTTTTCGAATTGGAGTTCACCATTTTAAACCAAAGACTCCCAGATTTGGTTCCAGAATAATTATACTCTTAAAATTGCCCCGTAGCCGAATATTGACTGACTACTATTTCTGACTTAGCAATGTTATTTTTGAACTGATGTGAAGATTATTTAAATATGATTGCCCAAATTCTGTTGTGGATTACAAAAGTCATTATGTCACTTCACGCCAAGTCGCTTTAAAACTGACTCACGTTTGCATAAACTTTTACGTCTGCAACATTACAGCTCCTTAGTGCTCTTTCAATAAAGTAAAAACACTTACAGGTTCCTTAACCGCCCACGTCATTATTTATAGCACACCCATTCGTTCTGGTGCTGCAAACACAGCGGGCTCTGAAAATAGTATTCCAGCGGAAAAGCCAACAACAGAAAAATAGAATTTCCGGCCTTTTTTGTCCTGTATTTCTGTGGCACGAAAGTAGTGACGACTCGGGCGGTTTCAGTTTAAGCGACGCATAGGTAGAGTAACCCTGTTACTCGGGCCGGCCACGTTAAATTTCTCGGGCCGAGATAACGGCAAGCGGGTCAGCCCGCCTTTCCTTTTTCACCTTTTTATCTTGTTCCAGGTTCTCAGATAGTGGGAAGACGCGAAAGTGAAAGGTACGCGATTCGTGCTTTCTCAATCCCAGGGGACCCGACTATCTCGGAGCCTGGAACCGGGCTATCTCTTATAAACACAGAAAAAATTTGGGAAACTATATCCTGGATGGGCATGAGCCGAGCAGGCCCTATAAAGCGGGCCAACGCGACTGTCAGAGCTGGCTAACTTCTGCTAACTTCATATAAAACAGCCAGTTGCCAGGCCCTAGGTGTCCGAGATGCCCAGCTTGTAACCACACTTCAAGTGTTAATTTATTTATCATTTTTTTTGTATTCATGTTGTTATTATTACTTTGGTAATTCTCGTTCACAACTACCTAGCTAGCTATCCTTAGGAGATGAGGGGCGCTTTCCATTCAACAGAACTGTGTGTTCTCCTCTACCAAGAAACGCAACTTCATCCCAAGGGATGATTCTCGCTGTTGCTGTCACTTTTTCTGGCGATTACACTGTATTATTTAGGTCATTTTCTGGATCTCACAAACTTCTTCCAAATTTGGTCAATGCCAGCTGGTTATGAAGAATTAGCCGTAGGATTTGAGCCTGTCAGAAGCGGAGAAATGTTTTAAGTGTATGATAATCAAAGTAGTGAAAGATTAACGGGGCCTGGGCTCGGTTGCATAAAACCTGCACTTAACAACAACAACAACATAAGCTTTATTTGCATGACTATAATTATGTAGTTACAGTATTGCAAAAGCTTTAACATAAAACAAACAAACAAACAAACAAACAAATCATAACAATGATAATGTAATGCAATGATTACTATAGTCAATCAAGTATCATCAGCATGATTTGATAACAAATTATTACGTAAATCATTACATAATGAGACAAATTTCAACAAATGTGAATTTACGGAAAAATTCCGTGAATTCATCAATTTAATTATTAATTCTGTGTAATATAGCTGATTAAAGTTAAGTGCTCACTGGGTACGCTTACAGTTGTTGCATGGAACACACTCAGCACTCTCGTAAGTTTCAGTTTTACGTGTTACCGGTAACTAACGGGCTCACTTAAGGGCACATGAATACTTAAGAGTGGCTTTCCGTAAATATCGACCCACGGTCGGCACAAGTTGAAAATTTGATTTCGCTCATATTTGGCTCATCGATAACCCTTAATGAGTAATGAAACATGCCGTAGTTAGTTTTCCCAAATAACGTGTTCTTTTGTTAAAATTCGAGAAAACGCATTTTGCCAGTTCAGAGCTCAAAATCCACTTGCGGTACAGCGAAATTTTACGCAAATTCCATTGACTCGTACGTCAAACCCCAACGATTTGGCAGCCTTTGAAGAACACGAATAGTTTTTATGACCCTTTCTTTATTACAAGGCGATAAATGTGTGAAAGCTGTAATAATTTTGTGGCCAAAAAGGTATTGTTAAAAATAGGCCCTATTGATAATTTCTGCCGTTCAAAATTATAGGGATAAAATAAAGCAAATTTTTACAATGCGCTGTAACTTAAAATTTCGCAAATTGACTTTCTACTGCTTAACTAGGCCCCAGTCTATCAGAAAATCGAAACAAATCTCTGGGCAAACGATTTTAAGTAGCCCGCAAAACGTTGAGTTCAACCCTAATTTTGCAAAAAAAAACGCGACATTGCCGTGGTTAAAAATAGCGTTACACGGCCCGTCACGCCAGTGTTACCGATAGATATGCTTTAAACAATTTACTTAAAGGCAGATTAAAAGCCGGTTCGAAATTAAATCTTTCAGTAAACCTATTATTCTCATTGATTGCAGCATTTTCTTCAGATACAACATTTAGGGTCCCTGGGATAGCGTCACATACTTTCATGTTCAGTATCAGACTGGCGATTTCCCTCAAAAAATGGTATATAAACAGAACAAAATCTAAAAACTAAAACTGATTACTGAATGAATTTTTGCATTGAGAGATATTTGCGAATTAAATCATCGCCAATCAATGTCATTTGGTTTATAAAAACTAATTTCCTTGAAGCAATTTTAAAGAATAAAAATATTTTAGACTAAGTATTGGTGCAATAGTTCTTTTCGAAGTTTTTACCCTTGCGGGCTTTCAAAACTGAAAAAAAGCTACGTGGATGGCCCAAGAGGAGCATATACTTGTATGACGACGTGTGTGAATCATGAGGCTACTGCTTGACTATAGCTCATACCTATGACCCATTAAAAAAACTAAGAGGACTCTTTGGTGCTTTGCCAGGCTTACCATAAACTCAGTTTCGGATTGCTTTCGACGTTTCAGTGGAAAATTCCTGAAACAAACGAACGTCTGAAAAAGGAATCGCCTTTTTTCCTGGTTGGAAACTTCCAGTCTGAAGTTCGGATTTCATGTCTTCAAACCTTTTTTGAATATTAGTTTCAGGCTTTCGCGGCCGTTTTTCATTAAACGAAACTGACTTAGGAAAATGGTAAACGCGATCACCGAACGGAATCAAAATTAATCAGTCCTGAATTCTCCTCACCATTTGCCCAAACCGTGAAGCGACCGGTTTACCAATGTAAATAGTAGAAAAGCCTTGATGCCAAGAGCCTGCGATAAAGCTTCCTCTCATCGCTATCTGCCGCAAGGGACGTTTCGTCAAAGAGCAGTGAGAGGCGGGTATATCGCAGACTATGCATCATATATCTTAAGTACTTTGAGGGGCCTTGTTAAGTGCATAATAGATCGTAGCAATGGCAGATCGTTGCAATATCTCTAATTACTTATTAAGAGACACCAACAGAAAACTCGCTATTCCTCTACCCCAGACAAATGTTAAGAAAAATAGTTTTTTGGAGCAGTTCTTTGGAATAGCCTTCCTATATGTTGACCAGCAGCAGGCGAAGTCTCTTGGGGTTTTGAGGGCCGGCTGCAACAATTCTTCTGGAGATCTACACGGTACTTAGGTAAAACGGACTAAGGCTTTCAGTCTTCTAGTATTCGGTTTGTGACAAAGACAAAGGTAAGGTTTTGGAGGCCTGCTTGGGCGTCTAAGTTTCATGGACTAAGGTTACGGAGGATGAGGAAAGTCCTCAAGTCTGTCTTTCCTTTTTAGGTGTTCCCATTCGTTCGTTACAAGGTTCTTCTTAGGTTTAGTATTATACTCTATTTTGTTTCCCTATTGTTTTTGTTTTGTTTTTGTTTTTTTTGCGGAAAAGACGATGTTCTCTTTCCAAACGCTGTTGAAAGGAACTTTCAGTCTTTTTTAACCTGTCATCTGCTGTTCAGTAATACAGCTAGAGTTTCCATGACACTAAAACGTCAATCAGTGCAAAGTCTTTCAGGCCACAAAGCAGCCCGTACTTTTTGCGTAAGCCAAGAAGGCGGAATAGTCGAGGTAATGGTCTGGAGCAAAACAAAATGGTCGTTCCCTCTTGTCTGGAGCAGAGGGGGCACGGCGGGGGAGGGGAGAGGTGAGTGAGACTGGGAAGAGAATCGAAAAATAAGTCTAAAAAATACAATAGAAAATGACATAGAAAAAATAAAAGAAAAAAAACAAGAAAGGAAAAAAAGGTTCGCAGTCTAAAAGCAGTTGAAAAGTTAGTAATACCAAGTCCGTTCCCGCTGATCAATAACAAAGCGCCAAAAGTGCTCGACGCTCAAGTTGAATACCGTATTTATTCGAATAAGCGCCCAACCTCGAATTGGCGCCCACCTCGAATAAGCGCCCATCCTAAAGGCAGCAAAGTTAATGTCCACTGTCCACTGTCCACTGTCCACTACGCCCGGAATAGGGTAGTTCATAGTGGGCCAGAGAGTTTTTTTCCAATGGCGATGCAAGGGATCTATAGATGTCCATTTAGGAGCATTTGCCATTTTTAAAAGCTCATGATCACGCTTCAACTATTCCTGCTTTAGAATTAGTAAAACGACACTTTTTTTCTATTTTCCGTTTTGCTGTAGAGGAAAGTTTCTGGTGATTTGTTTTTGATGATGGTGTTTCATCGTCGATCGAAACGAGTTAAAATGTTTTCTGAAACGTTCGTTACAATGTAACTTTATAAGCGTGATAGTAATACATCGAAACGTACATTTATACTTATACATAATTAAGAGAAAACTCGCAAGAAAAAAAAAGAGTTCTAATTAGTTAATATTGGTTATCCCCGTCTTAAATTTAACGTATTTATGCCTTTTGACGCATGCTTAAATTAATAAAACACACGACTGTACTTGTTTAAAGTTTGTTTTCTTTGGCTCCGGTCGTCGACTCTTGCCGGCGTCGCTCAAAAAAGCCGACTTTTGGGCAGTTCTACACTATATATTGTATCCAAACAAAATGACTCTTCTAAATAAGATAAGTGTACTGAAAGATGTAATATGGATTGTATGCTGGAATTTGGCATGTGATCAGCGTTGAATAGAATGTTGAAAGAACACCGCTGGCGTGACGGGCCGTGTCACGTTATTTTTAACCACTGGGATGTCGCGATTTTTCCGCAAAATTAGGGTTGAACACGGCGTCTTGCGGGCTAGTTAAAATCGTTTGCCCAGAGATTTGTTTCGATTTTCTGATATATTGGGGCCTAGTTAAGCAGTAGAAAGTCAATTTGCGAAATTCTAAGTTATAGCGCATTGTAAAAATTTACATTATTTTAACCCTATAATTTTGAACGGTAGAAATTGTCAATAGGGCCTATTTTTAACAATACCTTTTTGGCCACAAACTTATTACAGCTTTCATAAATTTATCGTCTTATAAGAAAGAAAGGGTCATAAAAACTATTCGTGTTCTACAAAGGCTGCCAAATCGTTGTGGTTCGACGTACAAGTCAATGGAATTTGTGTAAAATTTCGCTTTACCGGAAGTGGATTTTGAGCTCCGAACGGGCAAAATGAGTTTTCTCGAATTTTAACAAAAGAATACGTTACTTGGGAAAACTAACTACAGCATGTTTCATTACTCATTAAGGGTTATCGATGAGCCAAAAATGAGGGAAATTCGAATTTGGAACTTGTGCCACAAAAAGTCGATTTTGGTCGATATTTACAGACAGTCGCTCTTAAAAGCCTCTCATTGAAATTAAGTTTGCATGCAATCGTTATTTTACTTCAATATCCACTGGAAATGTTTGTTGTTGTTCTTTTTTCTTACCGACGGCTTTATAAAGTGTACATCATAGGTTTACAAAGCGCATTAGATCGGAAGTACGTAAAGAAAAACCTCTTTTTTCACTTCTCAGTGAAGGATCTCATTACCTTTGTTAAAAACAGTAAGGATACGGGAGCTACACAGGTCTCGTAAATCTACGTGCTATTTTTCCCGGAAAAAAAGTTTTATGCAACACCCGCGACTTCTTTTGCATAAACGACACTTAGGTGAACACTTAAGCAAATCGTAAGTGCAGTCACTTAACTGAAATCCCTAAGTGGACCACTTAAGTAATTTAATGCAACTCACTTAAGTTACGAGTGCACATACGTACACGTGTAATTCTTACTGGCGTTTTATGCAACTGGGGTCCTGGGCCCGGTTGCATAAAACCTACACTTAATAAAGTGCCCACTTAAGTAGGTCACTTACGAATTCGTTATGGGTACAATTACGGGTGTTGCATGAAACGCACTTGACACTCTCCTAAGTTACTGCTTTACGTGGTAACTTACGGGCTCACTTAAAGGCAAACGTAACTTTGATATAGTACTTTATTAATGACTCACTATTTTTTGTTTTTAAGCTAACCATCGGTGAGTGTAAATAAAGTTTTAAGTCCTTTCGAACACTTTTAAGCCACTCAAAAAATTGAAATTTGCATGCAATCGGTTATTTTTCTTCAATGTCTACTGAAAATGATAATTCTTCTTCTTTTTTCACAACGTCGGCTTTAAAGTGTACATCAGAGTTTAACAAAGCGCATTAGAACGAATTACGTGAAGAAAAATTACTTTTTTTCACTTCTCAGTAAAAGATCTAGTTAACTTTAGTAAAAACAGTAACAATACGGGACCTACATAGGTCCCGTAAATTTACGTGCTATTTTTCCCGTAAAAATAGTTTTATGCAACACCCGCAATTTCTGTTGCATAAACGACACTTAAGTGAACACTTACGAAAATCGTAAGTGCAACTACTTAAGTGAATTCCCTAAGTGGACCACTTAAGTGATTTAATGCAACTCACTTACGTTACGAGTGCACGTACGTATACCCGTAGTTGTTACGGGCGTTTTAAAAAATTCAAAAAAGGCCAAGCACAGTTTTTTAGATGCTTGCATTACACATAGTCCTAAACTAGTCCGGTTTAATAACTCACATTCAAAAGTGTTGCCATTTTTGTTTAAAGATTTTTAATTGTTTTCTGGCTGTGTGGAGTCACATGACAACATTTGCATGATTGAAAAACACCAAATTGACAGAAACCACACATGTATGTATCTGGCAAAGTCTCATCTTTCTAGTGTTTTTAAAGTGCTCAGAGATCGACCACCCTCCATTACTTTTCGACTGAATCATTGGTGGCCCATGCCTTAATTTACCTGAGCGGCGAGAAGCGAGGAAAGACGGCTATATTCGCAGGCTAATTCTCTTATAATAAGACTGTTATTTGAGTTCCAGATCAGAACTAAAGTTCAGGTTTTTTTAACCTAATGCTTTGCATTTTGGTTTTGGTAAGCCTCCCTGGAATTCACATTTGGAAATGGTTGCTGGGGCTCTGGAACATCTAAAAACTTACATAGAGGATCCCAACCCTCTTTAACATTAAAAATTAACAAATTTTCTTCCTTGACATTCCTTTTCACTTCTTCATTCCAATCTAAATAAAACTTCCGTAAATCAGTTTCTGGTTTTCCTGGGTCAACACCATGAACTTTTGTCACACAAGCGTTAAAGGAATGGTAAAATTCTTGTCGTGCTGAATTGGAATCAGATTCTTTAGTAGATTTGACACGGAAAATTGTCGCTCGAACAGATTCAACCCACTTCTCAGGATTATCACGCACAGTAAGAATCACTTTAGCATCAGGATTCCACTGAAGGAACTCTCTATAAAATAAACAGCCAGGGTAATCTGTAGTAGCCACATAACCCTTGAAGGCTTCTTTCAGTTTTTCACTCTTGTCCTCACTGCTGTTGAATATCTCTTTCCACATTAGGAAATGCTCTTGATTATCTGGGACTATTTCTGTCATATGATGGCAGGGTCCAAATCCTAAGAGAACAAGCGCTTGCTGCAGGGATTTAGTTCCAGTACGACCCAGTCCAGCGCCAATAACTTTCAAATCTGTCATGATCTAAATAGAAAGTAAAGGTAAAGAGTTTTTATTTTAAGTCATTGTAGTTTAAAATAAGCATCTTGATCTTTCAACTAATAAACTTGAGGACAATGGTGCGCTCTTTTTAGCTAATTCATTATTGCTTTGTTTTAAAAGTAATTTACAGCAAAGCTACTTAGGCTATGTATGTCCGTACTAATGCGTTTTTAAAAGTGTGCGTTTTCGTTGTCATCGTAAAGGCATCACTCTATTCGCGTCCACACTACCGTTTTGCTGCAGATTCGACTGTCCACACTAAAACGATCAAAAAAACGATGAAATTGGACTTTATGACGTAAGTTGAACTCTATGCACTTGCTACAAACTCACATGCCTGCGATATTTTCGATCATCGTTTCGCTTTTTTTTAAACTTGCGCGATAAGAAGGGATGAGGGGCATTCTCGACCCCAGTGCTTACGGGTTTGGGAATGAGCCCGTAAATACAGGACCTTAACACATTCACTTCCTTTCTCAATGACATTCACCCCACCATAAAATTCACATGCGCTATTCCTTCACCTTTCTCGATGCCAACGTCTCACTTCACAATGGCAAAATCGTCACTGACCTTTACACCAAACCTACAGACAAACATCAATACTTACTACATTCGTCAGTCATGTCATCCCATTCACACCAAACGTGTTATTCCTTTCGGTCTAGCTCCTAGACTCCGCCGCATTTGTTCAACCAATGAGATCTTCACACTACGCATTAATAGACTTATTGACTATCTTTACAAACTTGGCTATAACCGCTATTTCCTTCAACGGAAATACAGCTAGTTAACAACATCACACAGGCAGAAGCACTTACGCCCCATGACACTTCAATACTGGACAAACCAGAACGTGTTCCCTTTTGTTACCTCCTACAACCCAGCCCTTCGTTCCACCTCATCCATTAGTCGCAAACAGTTTCACATCCTTATTTCATTCCCCCGTTGCTACAACGTCTTTAAAGCTGCACCCATTGTAGCTTATAGACGTAGTAGTAACCTCAGTGATTTTCTAGTTAGGGCCAAACTCCGCAATCTCACACAACACAACCAGCCCCAGGGATCATACCCATGCGGAAAAAAACTGTCTCACTTGTAAATACACATCTGACGGGCAAACATCATACACATTCCACGCAACAGGCGAAACCTCAACTATCACTAATGACATTGACTGTAACTCCAAAATCGTCATTTTCATGATACAATGCAACCACTGCTCTAAACAATACATAGGTGAAACCAAACGACGACTCAAAGACCGTTTCAACCAGTTAACCAGTTGACAACCCATCTAATATCTCCAAACCACAGTCTCAGAACACTTTCTTATTAATGATCACTCTGTTAACGACATCACAATTAAATAAATGAATAATAGATAAATAATGATTTAGAGGTAGCACATCCACAAAGTCAGTTCTTCGTCTAACTTATTCCTGGTCGAACTGGAATGTGGAAATGTTTGTTTTTGGGGAGAGTGGAAAACCGGAGTACACGGAGAAAACCTCTCGGGTACCAACAACAAAATCAACCCACATATGGCGTCGACGCTGGGATTTGAACCCGGGCCACATTGGTGGGAGGCGAGCGCTCTCACCACTGTGCCATCCCGTGCTCCTCAAGAGAGCTCCCACTAGAGCTCATTAAATCTACTGAAGGGAGACAGTGTAGGAAAAGCTAGAGAAGCATACCTCATCGAGAGAGGTAAAACTCTTAAACCATTAGGTATGAATAAGAAAGATGAAATGTAATACAGTCTTTCAGTTATTTCTCCTACTTGTTATCATTTATTTATACTATTTTTACTTTTCAAATTTCTTTCCAATCACTACTTCAACGGTTTTTGCTTTCAACGTTCACGTTTTTCTCATTTAAAGTTTCATGTGTTAAAATTATAGTACCATATTGCACGCTATTCTTTATTTCAGCTTAACCTCTTCATTATATGTACGACCCGAAGAAGGAAGGCCGTGCCTTCCGAAAAATTGGTAAAAAAATATATATATATATTCCCTACTGTAAAATCAACCTTGCTTCTTTTGTCTCAATAACTATGCAAGTACGTAGAAGTGAATGGCAAACACATTTACTTCATTTACATCTAGAGACTTTTAAGAGTCATAATTAGCTATAATTCATTCTCTGAAAACTGTAAAAACCCAAACAAAAAAACAGCACACAGACGCTATATCTTGGGTAACCGCCATAGTCAGGTTTGCGCATCCGTCGAGTCCTGTGGGAAAAGTCTTGTTGGACCCACGGGTCCCATGAATGTGACAATAAGCAGGCAAAACATTGTTATTACTAATTCAGTTTTAATTACGTTACTTAAATTTGCCCTTAACACTTATCCTGGGCTAAAAATGATTGGTTGCATGATCAAAAAGGACAATTTCCGTGCTGAAAAACTAGCCAAAAGTGCAAATTATGCTAGAAGTGCGTTTTTCAGGAAATACATGAAAATTATGCTTCTAAATCGTAATGAAGACGGGAATTATGCCAAAAATTATGCTAGCACAATCCATCAAAGCTTATTCACACTCTATGCGCTTTCGTTTGGTCCACTTTCGAGAGCGTTTTCAAATCGACGCGTTTTCGATGAAAACGCTTAACGCATTTGAGTGGACAGAAAGCCTAAACGCCTCGAAATGTATCCATATTTCTGAAATCGTGGTGACAGGCTAACTCCCAAGAGGCACTCTTAGCCAAAAGAATTTAGACTGCTTGCAGTCCGCCTATCGTCTTAAAATCCGTCTAGTTCTTATCTCAGCTAGCCCGATTGCAAACCACGACGTTATGTTACAATAACGGATTGGGACGAGACGCCCTCTTTTTATCGTGGCTCCTGGCCCCGGCTTCGCCGCTCACGTGCGTGGACTTTGCGTGCAGTAACTTTGCAAAGAAAAATAAGAGACTGCTTGCAGTCTAAAAGAATTCTACGCATCGTCAGAGAACGTTGAAAACGGAAAACTAGAGCTTTCAAAGCCGGCACCTGCTTTCCCCTTCGTGTGTTTGCCTTGCGCGCTCTATAAGTACTGACCAAAAAACTGACCGGCGCTGCCACGTACACAAGGAACGGTTAGCTGTGAAGCAGACTAGGGGCTCCTGGTCACTGGTATTAATATTATGCTGGAGAAAGTGCTAGGTCGTTCAAATCGTTTCAAAACTAATCTCTTATCATTTATTAGAGACTTTATTAAAGACAGCGCAAGAGCAGTCAAAACAGGAATGCGACCTTGAAAACTTTATCTACACCAGGAGCATGCACGAAATGAATGCAGATTCATTGAGAGCAGATTATGACTAACGCTTATAATTTAGCTAATGCAAGGACCACTGGAGTGTGGCAGAGGACTTTTAAGCTACTCGTTTGTAACTTCCGTGGAGTTCATTGAACTTTAAGCCGACACTCAGGGCACAAAAAAAAAAGATCAAAGATAACAACAAAAGTACAAAAAGAGAAGAATTGAATGGGTGGGCGGTACACAGCTTAAATTACGATGACAAGGAGAGGAATACTGCACTATTTACCTATTTACACCGTTTGTATAAGTACCCAGGTTATAAAACCAAGAGACATTGAAAGTCGAAAAGTAACAAACTATTATTTTCAAAATAACTCACCACTTTCCAGCGTCTATGACTCTTGCCTCTCCGATCCACACGACGTCGAGAACCGGACGTACGTAACTCGACCACACGTACTGCTAAACTGCAAGATATCTGGGTACGAGATTACAGGTCGAACAGAGGGGCAGTCTCCGGCTGGTGTCCCGCTGTTCACTCCAGAAGGGACACAGACAGGCCGGTCCCTTTTGAGTGACAGCTGTACATAATTATGCAATCTCAGTTACCTCATTAGCATCTCTAATCAAGCACAAAATATGTCGTGCCCGAGTAATTTTATTGCAGTCATTAGCACTATTACCTAGTTTCATTTTGAGTGCGATATACTAAAAATAATTTTTACGTAATTAATGTTGTGAACATTTCATACAGGTCCATAATCCATGATAGGCTCATAAGCGCTTATGCCATCCTCGCTGATCGTAGGCTAACTCTCACAACCACTACCTTGACTATTAAATGCACGCAAAGAACTGAACTTTCTACGTTTTAAGTTTATTCTGGCTCTCCAGAAGGCCCCCTTTTTTATTTTATAACGCGATGCTTTCTCCCAACTCTTGAGGGGGGATGAGCGGCCTTGAACTTCTTTACTAAGTTCTCTGCCAATGTAGCCTGCAAGAGCATCCGGTTTTTTCGGCTCTAGTTTTTTTAAAACGAAGGAGAGAAGCTACGAGCGGAAATACGTCTGTGGTTCGCAAGCTAATGCCAATGTAGCCAAATAATTTATGCGGTGACGCAGTAAGGATGTGTTAATTTAGCATATTAGCAATTAGTAATTTAGCATTCTTTTTTCTTGATAATTTTAAACTTGCAAAGGCACGAATGTAGCGAAAGTTATAACAGGTGTCGGTGTTAATCAGAAAAAATTTCCCCGTAAAGACAAATTAAAAAGAAAAATCTTTTTTAATGAGCATGTAAAATTTATTTTGCTATAGTCAAAAAGCATTTTCGTAGAAGACATTTCGATCTCGTCCCCGGTCATCTTAACATCATCGGGAAACTTCGCCCATGAAGCTACTAGCTATAGAAAAAATAGGGCATGTTTTTCTAAAGCCTTTGAAAACCTTATGATTTGTGCGATTTTCTCGTAGCTATTTTGGGTTACCTACTACCTCAATTAAATTTGTATTTTTAAGTTGAAACGAGAGCCACAAACTTTTATGAATTAGAATAGTATTCGGTTCCTGCGTACGTGCGATTTATTTAAAGAATCTTGAGATCCATTTTACTTTTCTGCGCCGTTAAATATATAAGCCGGGGACGTATCTAGTCACGTAGCGTACAACACAAACTCACAAACTAAGTTTAAGCGATTTATTTCGACAGTCGTATAAGCGTATTTCTTATGGACAAAATTGTGTTGATGGTCTTATTTTGTAAATTCAGTCGATTCTTTTGTTCGCAAGGGAAAACTGGCGAATTTGTCTCCGTTTTCCCCCCCGATTTTTCGATTTGGAGTACACCATTTTAAACCAAAGACTCCCAAATTTGGTTTCAGAATAATTATACTCTTAAAATTTGCCCCGTAGCCGAATATTGACTGACTACTATTTCTGACTTAGCAATGTTATTTTTGAACTGATGTGACGATTATTTAAATATGATTGCCCAAATTCTGTTGTGGATTACAAAAGTCATTATGTCACTTCACGCCAAGTCGCTTTAAAACTGACTCACGTTTGCGTAAACTTTTACGTCTGCAACATTACAGCTCCTTAGTGCTCTTTCAATAAAGTAAAAACACTTACAGGTTCCTTAACCGCCCACGTCATTATTTATAGCACACCCATTCGTTCTGGTGCTGCAAACACAGCGAGCTCTGAAAATAGTATTCCAGCGGAAAAGCCAACAACAGAAAAATAGAATTTCCGGCCTTTTTTGTCCTGTATTTCTGTGGCACGAAAGTAGTGACGACTCGGGCGGTTTCAGTTTAAGCGACGCATAGGTAGAGTAACCCTGTTACTCAGGCCGGCCACGTTAAATCTCTCGGGCCGAGATAACGGCAAGCGGGTCAGCCCGCCTTTCCTTTTTCACCTTTTTATCTTGTTCCAGGTTCTCAGATAGTGGGAAAACACGAAAGTGAAAGGTACGCGATTCGTGCTTTCTCAATCCCAGGGGACCCGACTATCTCGGAGCCTGGAACCGGGCTATCTCTTATAAACACAGAAAAAATTTGGGAAACTATATCCTGGATAGGCATGAGCCAAGCAGGCCCGATAAAGCGGACCAGCACGACTATCAGGGCTGGCTAACTTCATATAAAACAGCCAGTTGCAAGGCCCTAAGTGTCCGAGATGCCCAGCTTGTAACCACACTTCAAGCGTTAATTTATTTATCTTTTTGCATTCAAGTTGTCATTATTACTTTGGTAATTCTCGTTCACAACTGCCTAGCTAGCTATCCTTATGAGATGAGGGGCGCTTTCCATTCAACAGAACTGTGTGTTCTCCTCTACCAAAAAACGCAACTTCATCCCAAGGGATGATTCTCGCGGTTGCTGTCACTTTTTCTGGCGATTACACTGTATTATTTAGGTCATTTTCTGGATCCCACAAACTTCTTCCAAATTTGGTCAATGCCAGCTGGTTATGAAGAATTAGCCGTAGGATTTGAGCCTGTCAGAAGCGGAGAAATGTTTTAAGTGTATGATAATCAAAGTAGTGAAAGATTAACGGGGCCTGGGCCCGGTTGCATAAAACCTGCACTTAACAACAACAACAACATAAGCTTTATTTGCATGACTATAATTATGTAGTTACAGTATTGCAAAAGCTTTAACATAAAACAAACAAACAAACAAACAAACAAATCATAACAATGATAATGTAATGCAATGATTACTATAGTCAATCAAGTATCATCAGCATGATTTGATAACAAATTATTACGTAAATCATTACATAATGAGACAAATTTCAACAAATGTGAATTTACGGAAAAATTCTGTGAATTCATCAATTTAATTATTAATTCTGTGTAATATAGCTGATTAAAGTTAAGTGCTCACTTAAGTAGGTCACCAACGAATCTGTTATGGGTACGCTTACAGTTGTTGCATGGAACACACTCAGCACTCTCGTAAGTTTCTGTTTTACGTGTTACCGGTAACTAACGGGCTCACTTAAGGGCACATGAATACTTAAAAGCCTCTCATTGAAATTAAGTTTGCATGCAATCGTTATTTTACTTCAATATCCACTGGAAATGTTTGTTGTTGTTCTTTTTTCTTACCGACGACTTTATAAAGTCTACATCATAGGTTTACAAAGCGCATTAGATCGGAATTACGTAAAGAAAAACCTCTTTTTTCACTTCTCAGTGAAGGATCTCATTACCTTTGTTAAAAACAGTAAGGATACGGGAGCTACACAGGTCTCGTAAATCTACGTGCTATTTTCCCGGAAAAAAGTTTTATGCAACACCCGCGATTTCTTTTGCATAAACGACACTTAGGTGAACACTTAAGCAAATCGTAAGTGCAGTCACTTAACTGAAATCCCTAAGTGGACCACTTAAGTAATTTAATGCAAGTCACTTAAGTTACGAGTGCACATACGTACACGTGTAATTCTTACTGGCGTTTTATGCAACTGGGGTCCTGGGCCCGGTTGCATAAAACCTACACTTAATAAAGTGCCCACTTAAGTATGTCACTTACGAATTCGTTATGGGTACAATTACGGGTGTTGCATGAAACGCACTTGACACTCTCCTAAGTTACTGCTTTACGTGGTAACTTACGGGCTCACTTAAAGGCAAACGTAACTTTGATATAGTACTTTATTAATGACTCACTATTTTTTGTTTTTAAGCTAACCATCGGTGAGTGTAAATAAAGTTTTAAGTCCTTTCGAACACTTTTAAGCCACTCAAAAAATTGAAATTTGCATGCAATCGGTTATTTTTCTTCAATGTCTACTGAAAATGATAATTCTTCTTCTTTTTTCACAACGTCGGCTTTAAAGTGTACATCAGAGTTTAACAAAGCGCATTAGAACGAATTACGTGAAGAAAAATTACTTTTTTTCACTTCTCAGTAAAAGATCTAGTTAACTTTAGTAAAAACAGTAGCAATACGGGACCTACATAGGTCCCGTAAATTAACGTGCTATTTTTCCCGTAAAAATAGTTTTATGCAACACCCGCAATTTCTGTTGCATAAACGACACTTAAGTGAACACTTACGAAAATCGTAAGTGCAACTACTTAAGTGAATTCCCTAAGTGGACCGCCTAATGGATTTAATGCAATTCACTTAAGTTAAGAGTGTTGTTACGGGCGTTTTATGCAACCGGGCCCAGCTGGACCGCAATCCAGATAACCACCTTATCAAATAAAATGATAATGACAATGACGATTCCCAAGCTTAAAACTCATTCATGCTCTTATAGCCTGCGAATACTGTTGTCTCTCCTCTCTCCTCGCCGTGACGAAATCGTCCCTGCCCTGTACCCAGATGTCTCGCTTTCGATGAAAATTGGCGCGCAAAAGAAGGCGGGAAGGGCACAACGGTCTAAACCTTCCGTCTGTACCCTTCCCATGGTCCCTTGTGGTTCATCATCAATCACTCGCGTTTCGTGCTTGCCTCTATGATGCGAAAAACTAAGCGCCTGAGGGGGAGGCCGAAATCGTCCCTAGCGGCGAGAAGCGAAGAGAAACGGCTATATTCGCAGGCTAATACTCTTATAACCCTTGAAACCCTAAGATCAAAATTTGAATTCTCATTTGCTGCCCCTATTCATTTCCCACAGAAGTAGTGGGGAGAAGTTGATAAAATATCAAGCAAATTCATCTTGTGTGATCATGTCCGTAATTCTCATGACCACTCTGTTTAACATAGCATTGGTATTACAAGGAGAAATTTGAAAATTGAAATTTGAGGGTTAATAAGACTGTTATTTGTGCTCCAGATCAGAACTGAAGTTCAGTTTTGTTTGGCTAAACGCTGCTTTGCAACTCTTTTTTGGAAAGCCTCACTGGAATTCACATTGGGAAATAGCTGCTCAGGCTGTGGAACACCTAAAAACTTACATAGAGGATCCCAACCCTCTTTAACATTAAAAATTAACAAATTTTCTTCCTTGACATTCCTTTTCACTTCTTCATTCCACTCTAAATAAAACTTCCGTAAATCAGTTTCTGGTTTTCTTGGGTCAGCACCATGAACTTTTGTCACACAGGCGCAAAAGAAATCGTAAAATTCTTGCTGTGCTGAATTGGAATCAGATTCTTTAGAAGGTTTGACGGGGAAAATTGTCGCTCGAACAGATTCAACCCACTTCTCAGGATTATCTCGCACAGTAAGAATCACTTTAGCATCAGGATTCCACTGAAGGAACTCTTTATAAAATAAACAGCCAGGGTAATCTGTAGTAGCCACATAACCCCTGAAGGCTTCTTTCAGTTTTTCACTCTTGTCCTCACTGCTGTTGAATATCTCTATCCACATTGGCCATAAATGCTCTTGATTGTCAGGGAGTACTTCTGTCATATGATGGCAGGGTCCAAATCCTAAGAGAACAAGTGCTTGCTGCAGGGATTTAGTTCCAGTACGACCCAGTCCAGCGCCAATAACTTTCAAATCTGTCATGATCTGATAAAAAGGTCAAGGTAAAGAGTCTTTTTTTTAAAGTCGTGCTGAGCTCAGAGAAAGGCATCTTTCAAGTAACAAACTTGAGGACGATGCTGCGCTCTTTTTAACTAATCCATTATTGCTGTGTTTGAAAAGTAATACACAGCAAAATTACTTAGGCTGTGTCCACCCTAATACGTTTTCAAAAGTGTGTGTTTTCGTTGTTATCGATTCGAGTCCACACTACCGTATTAGGGACCTTACGATCCGACAACGACGGCGTCCATGAAAACGTCCCTGAAAAATAGACTTTCACTTTTTTTCGCGATTTTTCCAAGTCGTCCAGTTGCTTAAAAAGAAGGGAATTTAGGCTGCAGATGAAGAGAGGGGGGCCCAAGTTCAGGCAGGGATGGTAGAATTTATCGGCTCTCCGTTCCCGTTCTCAAGTAAACTTAAAATTTGGTTATTTCACGTCGTAGTTGTGGAGGGACGGCAACGAAATGTACAAAAACAGTGATGCTCGTGTAGCCTTGTTGTCTTGCTCATTAAACCCATTGCTTTTTGACGCTCTCGTTGCCGCCACCGTCCTGTTTTCGTAAGGTCCCTATTGATGCGTCCACATTAACACGTTCAAGGAACGATGAAATTGGACTTGGTGACGTAAGTTGAACTCTGTGCACTTGCTATAAACACACGTTCCTGCGATATTTTCGGTCATCGTTTTTATTTTGATGCGTTTTCGACCATCCACACTTAGGCTTTGATAGATTGTGCTCACAGAAGTAGCATAATATGCTACTAGCAATGCTTGTATACTTCTGAAATTATACCAATAATTATGCTAGGTTTTGTAAATTATGCTCATTGTAGCAAAATATATAGAAGTTATGCTTCTCCTTTTTGCTTTAAATTTGGTAAAAATGCCTCAATAACTATGCAACATACATGTAAATGGCAAACACATTTACTTCATTTACATCTGGAAACTTTTAAGAGTCATAATTCATTCTCTGAAAACTATTAAAACTCAAACACAAAACCAGCACACGGACGCTATATCTTGGGTAGTGCGTTTTTCAGGAAATACACGAAAATTATGCTCGTAAATCGTAATGACGACGGAAATTATGCCAAAAATTATGCTAGCACAATCTATCAAAGCTTATTATTCACACTCTATGCGCTTTCATTTTGGTCCACTTTCAAGAGCGTTTACTGATCGATGCGTTTTCGATGAAAACGCACATTTGTGTGTGGAAATTGTCATTTATTGCTCATGCAACCGATCATTTTTGTCCCGGGATAAGTGTTACGGGCAAATTAAAGTAACATAATTAAAAGTTAATAATAAAAATTTTTTTTGCCTGATTATTCGTGGGACCTGGATCCCACAGGACTTTTTTCACTGGACTCAACGCATACCCATACGTGGCTAGCCCGGTTGCTAGCATAATTTGCACTTTTGGACGGAAGGCCTAAACGGCTCGAAAACCCGACTCGAACTGTATCATATGTTTCTGAAATCGTGGTGACAGGTTAACTACCAAGAGGCGCTCTTAGCCAATAGAATTCTACCAACGCGTCGTCATAGAACGTTGTAAACGGAAACCTAGAGTTTTCGATGCGGGCACCTGCTTTCTTCTTCGTCTGTTTGCCTTGCGCGCTCCGTAAAAACTGACCAAAAAACTAACCAGTGCGTTTAACCCGGGTTTCTTTTTCTTTTGTTAGTGGACTAAAATGAAACCGTTACTGGCAAGTCTTCTTATAACTTGTGTTGATATTAAAGACCCAAGACCACATTTTTTGTGATGAACGCTAAAGCACAATGAATTGTGTTTGGACACTGGTTCACTTACACTACACCTCTCACACGTTTCAAGGGAATCGTCAAAGCCTTCAGTGGAATGTGTTTGCTCACGTCAATAACTTTTTCAGTAATTTAATCGAGTGTGTTGCTTTCAGTGATTTGAGTGTGGCGCTACTGTAGGCTGGTTTATAAGTTTTCCCGAATAAATAACATAGAGCTAAAATGTTCGTTTGTGTGGTTTGTCCGGTGCCTAAAATATCACAAGTCATGATGAAGTGGCGCCGCCGAGCTTCAAATCGCGGTAGATTTACTTTGTGGCACAACGTTCGCCGAGCTACACAACTCGGTAGATTTACTTAGTGCGGGCACAACGGCCGTCGAGCTTCACAGCTCAGTAGATTTACTTCGTGGCACAACGGCCGCCGAGCTAAACAACCCGGTTTCATTGATGCATGCACCAGCAGTCGCACACATTTTCAAAAGACAACTTTGGAAGATTCAATAAACACACATCGATAGTAGACCTTTAGGAAACTGTTGAGATATGTACGCGTTACAAAGACAATTAGCAGACCTCAGAAAACGTTTGAAAAATGAACGCCGAGGACACTCGAATCGCCACGTAAGTTAGCACGTCAAAGTGAGACAAAACGTAAGCAATCGCCTCAAAGTGAGGCAAATGTGTCCCTTATTAATTGCACAGGAAACCCAAAAATAATGCACAGAACACCCAACACAAATTCTCGTACCTCGAACGCAATCAACACTTAGAGAGTTTGCCAGACACGAGTTCGCAAATATTTGATTGGAAACAATTTGCCGGACACTCTTTCGCTCTCCTTGGCGGAACAAGACTCAGTCGACGAACAAACAAGACGAGTAAATCAACGGCTAGCTTATCATTAGCAGAACGTTCAGAACGATGGAACGATGGACGAGTAGAGGAATCAGCCTACAATTAGTGTAGGAGCTGCTCGGAAGGTCTCTCCTAATTGGTCGCAGGAAACAATGACATGTCATTCTTCCAATTGTTTTAGTATTGTTCTGGGTCAGGGAAACGCACCATAACTTCTCTTCCGAGCAGCTGCTACATTTAATACGTAGCCATTAAATTCTGTTCTCTGACTTATTCCCTGCTCTCTGATGTTCTTCTATAAAGTATAAAAAAAAGACTAGAACGCGCGAGAGTGAATTGATCAAACCTTTGAATTTCTAAGGCTTACTTTCTAGCAAATAAAATGAACTGTATGTAAAAAGTGAAATAGAAATAGCAAAAAATCCAATTTCTAATTAAATCTAAGCGCTTCCTGTTTTTATCTCACCTGTTGTATGGAATATGTGTGAAAATCTTCATTATGAATCGGTATATTTCAAAGAGCTACACGACTACGATACTATTGACCGACAATATACAGAGCGGGGGGAGCTGTAGTGTCAACAATTACTAGTTGGTATTAACATTATGCTAGCCGGAAATGCTCAGTCGTTCAAATCGTTTCAAAACTCTTCTCATATCATTTATTCGAGACTTATTAGAGACAGTGTAAAAGCAGTCAAAACAGGGATGCGACCTTGCAGGAGCATGCACGAAATGAATGCAGATTCATTGAGAGCAGATCATGACTAACGCTTATAATTTAGCTAATGTAAGGATCACTGGAGTGTGGCAGAGGACTGGTATGCTACTCGTTTGTAACCTCCGTGAAATTCATTGAACTGTAAGCCGATACTCAGGGCACAAGAAAAAAAAAAGATCAAAGATAACAACACTGAAAAGTACTAAGAGAAGAATTGAATGGGTGGGCGGGACACAGCTTAAATTACGATGACAAGGAGAGAAATACTGCACTATTTACCCCCTTTGAATAAGTCCTTAGACTGAAAACCCAAGAGAAATTGAAAATCGAAAGGTAACAAAGTGTTATTTTTAAACAGGAGTCCATAACCTTATGGGCTCCTGTTTCAAATTAACTCACCACTTTCCAGCGTCCTATTGACCCTGCTGATCCAAACGAGGTCGAGAACTGGACGTGCGTAACTCGACCGCAAGTACTTAAAAATACAAGAGATCTGAGTACGAGATTACCAGTCGAACAGCGGGGGACCACAGCGAGGCTAAAATGCAGTCTGCGATATATTGGTGTCCCACTCTTTACTTCAGAAGGGACACAGACAGCTGCTCCTAAAAGACCTAAAATGGATTGTTCTACCTGCCGGCAAAGCTAAAAAATTGCTTAAAGAATATTTATTTGGGACAATGTTGTGATCAAAAACTAGGATTGTTAGAGGGGGTACTCGTCTATCTGGTATGTGCCGCCCCAAAGGGTACAGTTTTTGCGCCGTTTCGGTGTGAAAACGGGAATAGACTTTGCCAATTTTGGTCTGGAATCGTATTTATCGTTTTTTATTTCAAATGAATAAGAAAGCAACCTTTTCCCTCCCTACCTCCAAAGCCATGGAAAAGCGCCCAGGGGACGAGTATGATAAGAAAGAAAAAGAAATCTAAGAATTCGAAATGAATTTTAAGAAACCTTTTTTGTTGGCATTCTAATCTAAGTAAGTAATGTAATGTCCTTCGCAGAGTATTTTCAGTTGGAAAATTTTAGATTTCGCGCCAATGTTGGCGCGTGATTGTGGAAGTAGAACTTCTCTGTTATGAACTTCTTAAATTTTCTTAGGTGAAAGTCAAAAGGCCGAAAAACAACGTCCGTGTGGTTTTCGTCCATTTGATTTTCATTCAATATTGAAAATTGAAAATCAAAACTTCACAGTCGTGATTTTCAATGTTTGATTCCTCAAAAATTGAAAATCAAAAATTTACAATCTCAATTTTCAATGTTTGTTGCTAAGAAAGGTATAATTGAACATCATACTGCAATATTTTGAAAATCAAAAACTAAAAATTGAAAATGGCCAGTTAGTGGTTTTAACTTTTTGTTTTCAATTTCCTCTTCCCAAGATTCAAGATATTAAAAATTCAAACTTAACAATGCAATTCATGTGTAACAAATTCTGCAAGAAACGGTGTTACTGCTGGTGAAATCCAAAATAAAAATCGTTTTTTGATTTTCGTATTTATGAAAAACAAAATTGCCAACCGACCAAAAATACCTGTTATGGAAGGGGAGGGTAAAACCGGAAGTGGCGCGACTGCAAAGAAGATGGCGGTCGCCTTGAAGTGAACGAGTGTTCCGTGTCTTCGTCGAGCTGTCTTTAGAGGAAATGTTAAGCCAACGGCAGTCTAAGGCCTGCCTGTATTATAGCCGAGACGTTTTCAAAGAAATGAGCTGAATGTTTTTTCACTGGTAGTACGCTTTTGTTGTAACCTTGCAGCATTACGCTACGCAGGGTAGAGCGTTTTAGATGAAGGACTGCGGACCACGGACTGCAGACTTGGTGTATATAAAAAAGGAACCAGGTATATAATGCGAGCTACGTGCCATGTTTTGCTCTAATAATTTTGTCACTCGACTGTAACCATGTATAACTCCTTTAATGTTGTTGTTAAAGTGAAGAAATGTTGGCTCTAACAAGAATTTCTTTTAGAGATCTTTTCCTTGCGATAAGCAACATTGGCGGCGTTAGGATATATTTGCGTGAGTGTTTTTTGCCTGTAATATAAGGTGCTAGTTTTTTATTAGAATTTTTTGAGAATCGGAGTTGCAAGATTGAAAGTCGTTACAAACGGCGTAATCTTTGTTGATGTTTTAGGTTTGTCTTGTAAAGCCACAGGGCGCGTATTCGAAGCGGACTTCGGTTAGGATTGTTTCCACAAGGTCCCGGAGGTAACCTCGTTCTGTAAGGCGAGTTAAAAATTCTTTCTTCTTTAACTAAAGCGCAAGGCTCCTGTTACCGCCAAATATTTTCTGGTTTTTCGTATTCCCAGGTATTTCCTATCGAACCCTTTGTAGTTTCGTTTGCGTTATTATCTTATAGTATTTGTGGTTTTTGCTGCGGATATACCTGCGTACGTATGATTTACAAACAAAGATATCTATTATCTTTTGTATTATTAGTTAGCATTGTCGAACGTGCTCAAGAAACTTTTTCAGTTCTATTCAACGTGTCATTGTGTTAAGATCAAAGTAAGGCTGAACGTCAACGCTGTGAAATCCTTAAAGCGGACACAGAAGTAAGTCTTTTCACTTTGTGCATGATATGTTACGTTTTATAAAGCCTTTTTGCATCGTATTAATGAAATCCAAAGTTTGTTATAGTTTTCGCTGTATTTATTTCTTAGTTTTCGAAACCGCTTTGTACATCATTTTCTTCGTCTACACCGCCAAATCATCGCTTCGCTTCGCATCACTTCTTTTCAACATTGTTAACGTCTCATCGCCTCGCTTCAATAAACTTTGTTTACATCCTTATCGTCGTTAGTCTGCTACACAGCCGTTTTTAGTGTCGTCACGCAACGCTCCTCCCCACTAAGGAGGAGCGTTGCGTGATGATACTAAAAACGGCTGTGTAGCAGACTATAGAGTGTTTTCACGTGACGTCACAAAGTTCAAAATTTTCCCGCGAAAACTCCCGCCGCCATGTTGGTGTCCCTTCGCGGCTTATAAAGTCTCTTGGATCTACGGTCATTTACATTATAAAAGATGTCTCAGGAGAAAGATGACGCTCCCCAATTGTCTGAATGTGCAAATACACTTGATCCTCTTGTTAAGAAAAGGTACATGCAGAAAATAGCGTGCATTGGAGTCGATCCTTTTCTAATTTCATGCCAAAAATACTATGCCGAATGTCTTCCTCCCACTGAGTCGATTGACCTCGTTTTGTATCTTGTTCTTGAAACCAGTCACTACAATAAGGAACAATTTAAGGCCTTTAAAAGTCTTCAAGCATATAACCAGTTGGTCTCTGGATTTGTACAAAGTGTCCACGGACTTATCATTGCCGGTAAGCATGTCAGCCGGGAACTGTTTTCAAGATACTAGATGCCTGGCAGTTGGAAATTCTCACTGTACTTTCACAAAAATCTTTCTCGGCATTTGCTGAGTCTACTCGATTTGTATGTAAAAATTAATCATAAAGAGTCTGTAGTCTTAATAGATATCCTCCAGAGTATATCCTCTGAGTTACAAACAACGTGAAATTTGTCGAGTGCCCTAGGCCTTCAACTTCCGGTCTAACACTACAATTGCGTGACGCAATGCTAGGGCTTTCACGATCCAGCGATGGCAAGGAGAACGGCAAAAATAGGTCAAGAAGGCTCGACGGTTGCCTCTACTTCAAGCCCAAAGCAGTATTTGAAATCGCTTGAGTTTTCTAAACAACTTTCTGATCTTTTTACACAAATTCAATGAGATGTTTCCTGTAAATTGGACATGAATTTCCAACTGCCAGGCATCTAGTATTTTGAAAACCGTACCCGTGAGTCAAGATTCTAAAGAATATGCTTAATGCAAGCGCGGAAAATTTTTCCACAACAACACGAAACCTTTATTTAGAATCGCTTGGCATTTCTGAACAAACACTAAATACTCTGGTGAGGCTTCGTTGATAATTTCTGTGGATATTCATCGGGAGTTGACTTAGTGTGTCATAACTTGAATATTTTCTAAGTGTCGAAAACATTGAGATTTCACTCTATGCCCAAGCTCGACAGTTGCTTTTACCTTCAACCCAAGGCAATTTTTATAATCGCTTGAGATTTCTAAACAAATATCTTACGTTCTTAGAGGAGTTAAACAAGCTATTTCGAGAAAATTGGTCAAAATTTCTGACTGCCGGGTATCTAGTTTTTTGAAAACATTTTCCGGCTGCCGGGTATCTGGACACGAGCTTTAAAGGTTCGCCACTCTCAAAAGATGAACGACCCAACTGTTCTTCTGTGGATCATCACCGAGAATGACGGAAGGATTTTATGTGCACATTGCCGCGGATGTATGGCTGGGCAAGGGGAATCCTGCTCCCACATTGCTAGCGTCCTATTTTACATTAAAACTTTTAACAGAACACGCTGCGGTCTCTTCGTGTGGCCGAGATGTAATGTTGGAACCCAGTCAACATCAAATTGTTCCCACTGTTTGGTGGCTTGGCCAGACACAAAATGCCTATAACAAACCCTCTCATGTTCAAGCTTATCGTCCGTAAGGTCACTGCGACTTATGGCAGAAATCCATGCACGTCTTCTTCTGGTCGTCAACTGCTCCATCATTTCGCCTTCTAACGATTTTCGGAAGGCGACTAAATTTCACTGCAGAATCCTTTTTTTGTGAACTTTTTCCACTCTTGTTGCCACAGCCAACAATAATACACAGAACCATGGTAAGAGAAACCCATATAAGATTGATCTTTCACAGTTTAAATCGATAAATACAGCTGTAAATACAATAAGTGACCAGCTCACGCTTTCTTTCTTGGGACACCAACATGGCGGATAGTAAGGTTGCTAGGAAACCAAGTCACGTGTGTGAAAACACTCTATATCGTCGTGAGCATCATTATTCTTGGTTTTCACATGACGTCACCAAAATTCAAACTAAGAAACTATCGCTTCTTCTGAGTTTCTACTTTCATGTAATATTAGAGCACCTTAAAACCTTTATACAAACAAATTTTCGGTTCAAAACGGTTCTTTGTTTTGCGATACAGGACGCTTGAATTACCAGGCTTTTGCGTGACGCGGCATTTGGCTGGCGGCCGGGAAAGCTCTTATGTGGGTTAGAAACATTACGGATTTTTTGGAGATTTTGTTATCTAAACATTCCTTGTCTTAGAATAAATATTGCTTTAACCTTTATGAGTTCCTCAAGCGAAGAATTCACGCATAAGTAGGAAAACTCAAAAACAGATGTTTCTGTTGGTTTCCGGCGGCCATAAGGGACACAAACATGGCGTCTCCATACAAGTTTTATAAATTTGGGTAAAACGTTTTTCCGAATATCTTGCATATGAACTATTGCATAGAGCTGATTCTTAGCAAGGCTTTTTGTATATTTATCTTCTTTCATTTCCCAGATTCCAGAATTTCTTTATTAAAAAGTTTCCTTTTTTATTTCTGCTTTCTCACGTGAGTGAAAACCGACAATTGTAGCGAAACTTCTTAAAGCGCGTCAAGAATTTTCTGTCTTAACGTGGGATTATTAAAACGATCGTCCTGTGAGTAACGTTTCGCGCTCACAGCTTCTTCATATTCAAAGCCCTTCTTAACGCTGAGAGGGTAAAATGAGGAGAAATGCATATTTTAAAACGTTTCTGTCGGCTTAAGAGGTCTCAAAATGTGTTTGAATGAATCTTGGTCCTTTAAAAACTTCAGTGTCAAGGAAAACAATCTGTTTTGAAGACAGCTCTAGTGTAAAATTTATTGTTGTGCGGAAAGAGTTCGTGAAATCATTAAAGTTGTTGATTTCGGTTTCAGGAAGAGTCCACACTGGGAATATACCTAAATCTCTATGTAGTAGTTGTTTATCGAAGTGAGCCGTGAAAATGACCGAGAAAGCATGAACGGCCATTTTTGTACCCATTGCAAGTGCCGTGTTACGTAGTGTTTGCCGTTGAATTTCAATTAGATTTCTCTTAAGATAAGTCACATTAAGTCCTCCAAATATGAAGTAGGGATAGCTAAATTTGACTGATGATGCTCTTCGTAATGGTGAAAAACGATTTCGATTTCCTGCTCTTGGGGAATGTTAGTGCAGAGAGAACACATGTCCAGCGTAGCTCAAAATGGAAGAGGCGTGTTTTCAATGAAAGTTTATAAAGTGTGTAGTGTCCTTGATGTAAGACTCTTGTTTTTGAGCGATTGGTCTTTTAAAAGCGAGTGCCAGTGCGATCTGTGGCGGCCACCGCTACCAGAGACGATTAGTCTGCCGACAGGAAGAGTTTTATGTATTTTGGTCATGGTGAAAAACTATGGTATGCTTGGTGATTTTGGCCTAAACTGAGCCACTTGTAAGTCATTTGTCATTTCATTGTAATTGTTATGACTTTTATGGCTGTTTCGGATACAATCGGTTCATCTTAGATTCCAAATCGGTCTTGCTATTTAAACAGGTCTTATCAAGACGCTACTGCTACCATTGATTGTTAGAACGTGAACATCACATTGAAGGGGTTATACACGGTTAGGGTCGAGTGACAATATTATTAGACTAAAACATAGACTTGCCAACAAGTCGAGCTCGATTTTTTTCCCGAGCGCGAAGAGCGAGCGGTAGATTTTTTAAGTTTTCTGCGGCAAGCGAGCGAGAGAGCGAGAGAGCGAGAACCGGAAATGAGAAGCGAAGGACTTTGAGAAAGTCTAACTAAAACAGCATGTAACAGCAGGTGATTTTATAGCTGGTCCGTGTTTTTTATATTCCGTGGTCCGCAGCCCGCAGTTTATACTGCCGATCCGAAACGCTCTACCCTGCGCAGAGTAATTGCGTAGAGTAATGCTGCAAGGTTACAAAAAAAGTATACATACCAGTGAAAAAAACTTCAGCTCATTTCCTTGAAAACGTCTCGGCCATGATACAGGCAGGCCTTAGATTGCTTTTGGCGTAACATTTCCTCTAGAGACAGCTCCACGAAGACACGGAACACTCCCAACCTCGTCCCCAGGGTCCGTTCTGGAAAGCGGGAAGACCCTGGGGACGAGGTTGGGAACACTCCTTAACAGGGCGGATAAATGTTGGGCGGTGAAACGAGCGCTCCGCTCTTCATTTAATGTGTGATGCGGAGTAGGACTGGCACGAGCGCTCTTTCCGCGCTTCCGGTGCGCTTGAAGGCCGGCGAGATTTTCCTTTTTGCAAACCGGAAATCCTATTTTCTTTCTGTAATTTCAGGCTACAATGTTAAATAGATAAATTCGTTTCATAACAATATCAATAAAACAGTTTCATATGTTTGTGTCTGTATGCCTATAAGTCAAACTTGTTGGTCGTATAATGCCAAAATTTGAGTTTAATTTGAAAGTGTTGAATACCTCCTCCTTCCACCAAATATCACTTAATCGTCTTTCGCCGTTTCGTTTGCAAAAGATTAACACTTCTTAACCCCAATTTTTAGATATGTTAAAGGGGGATAAATTTATAAAACATAACAAAAAATTAGATTGATATATTATGATATAGTGGCGTTGTACTGCTTCAAACTTTGCTTCTCGGGTGCAACGCGCCATGGCGATTCGAGCAATGTGTCGCAAATCGGTGATTTGATAAATGCAAATTTTGCATTTAAGTATCTTTACAGACACAAACAAAAATTCGCAAATAAACGACTCTGTATATATACAGAGTGAAACTTCGCAGTTAATTAATTGCGAGTTTTTTACTCACTCATATATACGAAGCAAAATTTTGCAATTAGTTAATCGCGAGGTTTTACTCTAAATACATATTAATTACACTGATACAAATCTCGCACTTAACTATTAACTGCGAAATTTCTGTCTGTTCATAGTAAAAGACTCAAATCTCGCACTTAACTATTTTTCCTTAACTGCAAAATTTCTCTGTTTACATGAAAGAACACAAATCTCGCACTAAACAATTTTTCCTTAACTGCGAAATTTCTGTCTCTTTATAGTAAAAGACTCAAATCTCGCAGTTAACCATCTTTCCTTAACTGCGAAATTTCTCTGTTTACATGAAAGAACACAAATCTCGCACTAAACAATTTTTCCTTAAGTGCGAAATTTTTGTCTGTTTATAGTAAAGAGACTCAAATCTCGCAGTTAACCATTTTTCGTTAACTGCGAAATTTCTCTCTGTTTACATGAAAGAACACAAATCTCGCACTAAACAATTTTTCCTTAACTGCGAAATTTCTCTCTGTTAATAGTAAGAAACACAAATCTCGCACTTAACTATTTTTCGTTAACTGCGAAATTTCTCTCTGTTCATAGTAAAAAACACTGATCTCGCACTTAACTATTTTTCCTTAACTGCGAAATTTCTGTCTGTTTATAGTAAAAGACTCAAATCTCGCACTTAACCAGTTTTTCCTTAGCAAGTTTATTTTAAATTTAATATAGCTTACAAAGCTTGTGCCCGCAATTTTAATAGCGAAGGCTATTCGAGGCAGGTACAAGGGAAAAAAGAAAATTCTATAAATACATTAAACGAACAATCCTAGAAGCAATCTAGTTTGTCGTGTGGTTTCCCGGGGGGGCACTTGGGCATTTTTTGGGTGGGTATGTGCCGCCCGGGACTCCAAATTGGCACCCCGTTCGAAAAAAATTTCCCCTAAAATTGATACCCCGTTCTAGAATTCGCCCTAAAACTGATACCCTGTTCTAGAAATGGGCCAATTTTTTATACTCCGTTCTAGAAAGCTGTAAATTGAAATAGCCCTGTTTTTAAAAAGATTATTCTTTATTTGTCCGAATTATATATCAAATAAATGCCTCTTAATAATCAGCCACAATTTTAAGCAGAAGTAAAGTCGTGATCCGCAATTTTTTATACCCCGTTCTAGAAAATGCCTCTGAAATGGATACCCCGTTCTAAATCAGGAGCTTCAAAATCACGACCCCGTTGGGTGGCACATACCCGTATAGGTAATGTATGGGAGAACCACCCCCCCCCCCCCCCCCCCAGGTGTGGTTTATAGCCAGAGTGAGACAGGAAGGCAGACTGTACTCCATAGGGAGGACACTTTACACAAATTAGATATTTCCCGACTCAGACCAATTTGTGGTCTTTTTTTCAGCTGAATGTCAGCTGGAATGTCAGTCTTTCAGGCTCTGTTATTTGCAAAATATTTTTCCCGTTTTTGCTGTTGGATGAGTGGCAACAAGCTCAACTCCAAAAATGCTAGAAAGCTTCAGTATCATGGCCATCGATTTATGGGTACTTAGTACTTAGGAAAAGAGACGAAAAACACAACTGAACACGTCTTCATGAAGAAAATCTTTCTTCGGGCGTGCGTAAATAAAGATTTTGTTCTTACCAGCTCAATAGGACTTATATAAGGCAAGCACACGCACTAAGCAATTTATGAACCTTGAGTTTTTCCTCTTTTTGCTTTCCAAATCAAGTTAGTTCAATGGTTAAACTTACGTACGTATAAGTAGACTTCAAACAGGGAATCTGATAGTAAACCAGTAGTAAATTAAATATCTACAAGAGTCATAAGGGACCCACTATGACACACTACCGATCTCTTTAAGAATCTAATGAAAAAATGAAGCGGCTCCGCCGATGTTGCTGTTGATAATTGCCAGACAATGGCTGGTGAAAATTGTGTCCCCAGTTCAAGAATTCATTTGTTTCAACTTACAAAGGATTTTTTTTGTGGTAAAGAAGTCAGAAAAGCCCAGCCATTTTCAGGAATGCTTTGGCTCACCTGGAATTTCGGACATCTCCCTCTCAAGTTTGTCTTTTGTCAGTGTAAGGGTCTCCAACACTTTTAAGTTACGTGAAGCATGATTAGGCGATTTATTTCTGGTAAATCATGATTTAAAAGTTTTTTATTAGTGATTAAAATCACGATTTTAAATTTTTTTCATTAAAATCGTTTCCCACTAGGCTCGAAAGACCAGACTCGAGAAGACGGAGGAAATTGAACCGACATGTCCACGTCGTGAACATTTTTTTTATTTCAACGTGACATAGGTGAATGAAGGGTGACATCAACAGATTCGAAACGTGATTCGTGAACCATTTTGTTTTGCGTGATGAATTTTCAGCAATTGCATTGCTTTAAAAATGTACGCAATATTTTCGAATGACTGTGGTTTGGTTTTGACAGGACATGAAGTTTACACGGATCGATTCACCCGAGACGGTATTCGCCGGTCTTTATACCGATCTTTGTCAGCTATAGTAACCCAGAAAATGGTTACCTGCGAGATTTCTGTTCCTTGATATAAACAGAGACATTTCGCAGTTAATGAAAAATGGTTAACTACGAGATTTGTGTTTCTTCGCATAAACAGAGAGACATTTCGCAGTTAACAAAAATGGTTAAGTGCGAGATTTGCATTCCTTATTATAAATCGAGAGAAAATTCGCAGTTTATTAAAAGTGGTTAACTGCGAGATTTGTGTTTCTGCGTATTGACAGAGAGAAATTTTGCAGTTAAGGGAAAATGCCGAGGGTCAAGTGGGAGATTTGTATTCCTTTATATAAACCGAGAGTAAATTCGCAGTTACCTGAAAAATGGTTAACTGCGAGATTTGTGTTTCTTAATATTAACAGAGAGAAATTTTGCAGTTAACGGAAATGATTAACTGCGAGAGAGATTTCTGTTCCTTCATATAAACAGAGACAAATTTCGCAGTTGATGAAAAATGGTTAGCTGCGAGATTTGTGTCTCTTACTATAAACAGAGAGAAATTTCGCAGTTAATAACAAATGGTTAACTGCGAGATTTGTGTTTCTTACTATAAACAGAGAGAAATTTCGCAGTTAATGACAAATGGTTAACTGCCAGATTTGTGTTTCTTACTATAAACAGAGAGAAATTTCGCAGTTAATGACAAATTGTTAACTGCGAGATTTGTGTTTCTTACTATAAACAGAGAGAAATTTCGCAGTTAATGACAGATTGTTAACTGCGAGATTTGTGTTTCTTACTATAAACAGAGAGAAATTTCGCAGTTAATGACAAATGGTTAACTGCGAGATTTGTATCAGTATATATATATGCATAGTATTTTTTTACTAATTTTACTTTTCACTGAGATAATTAATTGCGAAAGTTTGTCGTCTATCTGTAGACATACTTAAATGCAAAATTTGCATTTATATAGAGATGTTTGTCTACTCCAATTAAACCTCCCGCAAAAAATAGCAACATTTGCCTCTCGGAGACAGCGTACCAGAAAAAAAGAAACGAGGAAGAAGTGCAAGAAAACAAATCAAGCCGCCATAATTCAGTGACAGCAGCAGTGTCTAATGAACAAACCACATCGCAAACCCTGACCGAAGTCGAAAACAAGCGACATTTCTAAGCAGAGTCCTAGTCCACTGCATCACACCTTTTTGCTCGGATGCGCTCGTTTCACCGCCCAACCTTTATCCGCCCTGCTCCTTAACTTCAAGACGACCGCCATCTTCTTTGCAGTCGCGCCACTTCCGGTTTTACCCTCCCCTTCCATAACAGGTAGTTTTGGTCGGTTGGCAATTTTGTTTTTCATAAATACGAAAATCAAAAAACGATTTTTATTTTGGATTTCACCCGGCAGTAACACCGTTACACCGTTACTTTGTTAAGTTTGAATTTTTAATATCTTGAATCTTGGGAAGAGGAAATTGAAAACAAAAAGTTAAAACCACTAACTGGCCATTTTCAATTTTTAGTTTTTGATTTTCAAAATATTGAAGAATGATGTTTAATTTTACCTTTCTTAGCAACAAACATTGAAAATTGAGATTGTAAATTTTTGATTTTCAATTTTTGAGGAATCAAACATTGAAAATCACGATTGTGAAGTTTTGATTTTCAATTTTCAATATTGAATGAAAATCGAATGGACGAAAACTACACGGACGAAACAACTGTTGAGACTCTAATGACAGCAAAAAAACTGAGATGGGATCTGTACTCTCGCGGGATTTATTTCATTTAGGTTCTTTCGGAGCCGCAGCAGAGTTCCGGTTAGGTTTCTCGTTTCGGTCGATGTTAGATAGGATTTCGTGACGTGTTGACATTAAATAACATCGACCGAAACCAACGTTCCGCGGAAAGACCATAAGCCGCGTCGTTCAATGCAATACAGCTGAGTCTATTACAGATTTAAGATTTTTTAATTAATATAAACTGAAAACGACGATATTGACCGTTTTATAACTCAAACTAACTCAAATAGTTCATACAACATCCTCGCTGCGTTATATCGATCAAGTGAGCGGAAGTCGGGATCAGTTCGCCATTTTGCTGATTTTGTAAGACGGCGCTGACATATCGATGACCCATTTGGTTTCGGTCGATGCTATCTAGTGCTTTCCTGTTGGGAACGGCTGCCCTGCATCAAATCCGATAATTTCCGTACCCAACAAACTTGGATATGAACGGAGCAATACTGACGACATTTTCACTAAACGCTTAATGTACCTCCTTTGTTTGTAGGGTTTAGAAGGCAACTAATGAATCAGAATAAGTTAGAACGATTTCTGAAAATATGTTCAAGAGCAAGCTCCCAACGTGTTCTCAGACGCTCTCCGACATGCTCCGAGTTCCACTACTACCATCGACTTTAATAATTGCGCAACGGCTTGGCTGCGCCCACGTATTCAAAAGTGGATGGTACTTATCTTTTCGCATTGGTTTATAGCGAAATTTTTAGGAAGCTAAAAAACAAATGCGACCTCCTTGATATCAAGCTTTATAGACGTGAACATTACATGTCTTGAATTTCCTCATAGTCCACATATACAATAAAGAAACTGACATACGTAACTGATGTGTCAAAACGCTCAGTTATATTTTGTGACATGAATGGGAAGCAAAATACTGGTTAGGATTGTATTTATATTGCGCAGACTTCATCGATATATGATTGCCTGCGTATATCCCTAATCATCTGAATAACAAGTTACACGTAACACAAATGCTTGAATTACATTACACTGCCCAAGTTTCTGCGAAAAAAGCGAAGTTATGGCACGACATAATGTAATATATATCGAGACGTGGTACGCACGTGATATTCCGCTGGGGTTGGCCTGTACCAGGCACGGATTCGATAATAGCATTAGTTTGGCCAATCAGGTTTAAGTAGGTCACATGCCTAGTATGAAATGGAATTCTAGCGCAATATTTCCTTCCTCCGCTCGCCATCAGATTGAACAGATCCCCAGAAAAACTTTATCAAAGACAGCTCCCTTTCAACTTTTCAGGCAAGTACTAACTAGTTTTCATTTCTTCCTTAGACATCGTTTTATATGGCACCAACGCAAATTTTGATTCTCGGCCACTTCTTCATTCGCCGTTTACACGTTTTTCTTCGTCAAAATTTTAGAAATTTGCATATAGATGGGGATCTTTCCATCAAATGGCATGGCATCGGGGGAAGAACTATTTCTAAACTGATCCGACATGATCTCGGAATAGTAGAGACATTTGCCCCAGAGATTGTCGTCAACCAGTTGGGCACCAATCATCTGTCTTCCCTTTCCACCGTTGAAACTGGCTCAGCTCTCGAGGAATTATCTCGTTTGCTACATGAGTCATACGATGTGCCAAGGGTCTGTGTTTGCCAGACTACTTTTCGCGGTAATGCTCCTTTAATCAATCGCCAAGTTAAGTTACTAACAAAATATCTCAAAGTAGTGTTGGAGCCGATTGCTTTTGCTTTTCACTGGCGACACAGAGGTTTTTGGAACTGAAAATCCCGTTTTTTACACGCGATGGTGTCCACCTTAAAGGAGCTGTGTCACGAAATTCAGCCAAATAAGAAAATTACAAAACGAATTGCTTCACTGGCTCGATGTGATCCAATTTACGTTTTGTCTATTAATCCACTTTGCTTTTCCTTAGTTATCCAATTTGATCAAATTTAATTACTTTGGCTAATCTGATTCAATTTGTGTAAGTGAGAATGTCATGCAATTGAACGGCTATATTTTTCCGCGAGGCCGATTGTCATACCAGGCCCACTGTTTCTTGCGCTCTCGACCGTGATTTGCGGCTTTGGTACAACTTACTTTGATGCTGTGTGTGTTCAGCACCTCTGTCAAAGCATTTTGTTTTAGACAGTAGATTTGTGTTCAAGTCGCGGCTGAAACAACCCGTACATATTAGCTGTGGTCACACTACTAGGTCAAATTCATCAAAAAGCGCCCGAGGTAAATTCATCTCGGGTTTTGTTTTACTTAGGTGAAAAATACTGGGAAGGTCACACTACTGATATCGGCTCTGAAGGTTTTCACGCTAGCTGTTTTTTTTGGAGTGTAAATTTAAGAAGGCAAGATGCGCAGGGATCTAGCTGATCAAAGAAACGTTTTTTTCTTTTATCTCACTGTTATTTCTTACGCTAATTCAACGTGCAAGGTGAAGAAAGGTGAAGACGTAGACGATTCGTGCCCCCCAAATTTCTTACACAGCATGAGCTATGTCCGGTTCTGTCATCAAGACTTTCGCCGATGAGCGTCTATCGGCCAGCAACCTCGGTATTTTATTTTTCCCTAGCTATCCCTTTGGGGTAGCTGTCAATGGAAACTCTTTTGTTCTCAAGACATATCCAAGACCCAGACGATAAAATTTCCCCTTCGCGTTGCTGTTTTGTGCTATCACTTTGCCTATTCAGTGTACAACCCATTGATCGCCCTTTCAGGGGTGTGTCTAATGCATTCTGTGATAACAGATAAATAAATTCGTAAATTGGCTCCACAAAATCGTTTTTAATGAATTCAGAAGTTCTCAGCCCGTCGGCAGCCAGTTGACATACGTCTTCCGGTGACAAGACCTGTTTCACATGAGCTGGTTCGTGCACTTAGTTTCACTATTAAATTCTTGGACATTTCAGCGTTCTCTCTTTTCGGCACTTTTTCTTGTGGCCTTCTATGGTTTATTTCGCATAGGTGAACTTACCGCCAAGAGCAATCGATTTGCTCACCAATGTAATGTGGAACTACAGCGTTGTTTAGCTTATTGTGGGTTAGTCACCAATCGCTACGAAAGTCACACTTTTCGTATTGGTGGCGCTTGTCATGCTGCTGTTTGGGGTTACTCAGATGAGCAAATCCGTGCTCTTGGCCTCTGGAAATCTGATGCGGGGGGGGGGGGGGGGAGGGGCGTGGGGGCTGATGATGGAGGGGATAAAGAAAGAGGGAGATAACAAAAATACAAAAATAAAGTGGTGAATTATATTTCGGTTTGCAACACAAATCTTCAACGGGGGCTATAAAAGGAAAATGAATACAGATAAAAGATGAACGTTACATATGCGTTACGTATGTATGTATGTATATCACCGCGTTTGCCTCCATTTCAAGTACGGCCCTCGAAATCGAGGCTCTTTCGTTCGCAGTCAATCGATTCAGAAAGAAAACAAAGGAACGTTAAGAACACAAATAAAGTGTGATGTGGAAAACTTAAAGCCCGGGAGAAATCCTGTTTGGTATAGAAAGCCACGTTTTTGAAAGCGAAGAGTATGGATGCAAGTGAAGGTAAAAAATTCCCGTGAATTTAGGCGATACGTTTCTCAGAATATTTCGAACAATTCCTGGAACCCTACGGTAAATAAAGTCGGTGTTCTGGCTAAATTTGTATTCAGCCAGGCTTTGTTGTATTTGTTTAATTGATAATTTGCTTTAGTTATTAAAAGTTTTCTAGAAAGTGTGACAGGGTTTGTTTTCCCTTGGTAGTAAAACGTTTTATACACGACGGAAGCAAAGATTGAAAATGATTTGATACGATCGCGATGCTTTATGAACCAGTTTAATATTGAACTTGATTGGAAATTCACTCTTTCTCTCTCTCCAACGCTCGCGTGCTCTTAACTTTATCGTGGACAGGTTTCAGATAAATAATACCCTGATTTATTCTCACGGACTTTCATACAGTGTAGCTTGATATAAACACTTATTTTGGTTCAAAGTTCAGTTTTTATCGATCGCCTTCGTGTCGTGTAGCGTTTACATGCACAGTTGTTTGACACGGTTAATCTCAAATATCAACAATCGAAATAAACTGCAACTGATGCAAATTATTTGAAATGTCATGCTTTACTCGCAGCACTTCACTTTCCACCGGAAACTTCTAGTTTTAGACAGTAGAATAAGATTTGTCTTCAAGTCGCGGTTGAAACAACCCGTACATATAATGGCCTTCGCCTTGTTGTTTTGTACTATCACTTTGCCTATTCAGTGTACAACCCATTGATCGCCCTTTCAGGGGTGTGTCTAATGCCCTTAGCATTCTGTTGATTTTGCACTTGTCTTACTTTTGGCCGAAATTACATTGTATGCTGCGTTTCACTTTAAATTATCTTGGTTTTTTATATTATATTCGTTTTGTTATTGCACCCTAGCCTTAAGGTGATCATTGTTCGTGCAGGTGCTCCTCTCAACAGATATTTTATTTCGTTCTTCAGACAACAATGCTTGGTAGCTGAAGACAAAAACGTTCTCCGTTACTTTAGTGGTCCCACGTACCGCATAGCTGTCTGTCTGTTTTTCTCATATTTCACTACCAATTCTATTCTGTACAAGAGATTCCTCCTAGTAACCGTTCCTCCACTAAGACTTCTGCAGGCACCGCCCCTAGAGCAAAACTGAGTCGGTCCTCCACGGCCACGTTGATGGCCATTTCCGACAGTGTCGCACTACCAGCTAGCCACGCCACGTCGAGCTCGAGCTAAGGCACACGGTGTCGGTTGATGTTGCTGCCCTGTCCGCTACAGTGTCTGCCGTGGTAACAGAAGCCCCTAAAACCACAGGGTCCGGAGGAGATGTGTTGGTCGTTAGAACATCAAAACCCGTCGAAAACCTCTGAAAAAATGGCTTCTTTTGATCGCCTTACAGTTTCGTTACACATTCTATAGACCGTAAACCACGAGACTGAGAGCTCGCAAGATCGGCTTACAGTATAAAATACGGCACTTCGTGCCTCGGTTGCCCTTCGGGCTACCGCCTTCGGTCACCCTTCGGACGACGTGCCGTGAACCAGCGAGGATATGGGTTGCGGTTATTGATTTTCAAAATGGCGAAAACAAAGGCGATCTGGGTAAGATAAGAAGCGAAGAAATCGTTTACAGTAGATTCATAAAGATCCCACTGGGCTATTTGATCGTGCTAAGCGACAAATATAGACATTTTTGAAGGTGAGACTTTAAATAAGTAATTCATTTATTCACACGAAACTCCTCTGGACCCTGTGTTAAAACCGCTCTCTCGTCCGAAACCTTGACTGGTATTTTAAAAAACACTGGACCTCCTATCCCGCTGGAACCACCGGCCTTGGAATCCTCCAGCTTTTTTGGCGCCGCCTTGGATGCTGACGTAGCTGATATTCTCCAGGATGTTCACGCCTCAGGTAGTGAACTTCAACGACATCTTCCCGGAAGCCGAGGAATCTCCCACTCAGATACCCGAGAACCTAATGCCGAAAAATTGTGCTAACTTGAGAACTCTTTTAAGTTCCTCTTTAACAGCCGGCTCCAGGTGCTTGTATCAGCGTGCGTGGATTATTTTTTCGCCAATTTTATCGCTAATTTTGCGACTCTGATGATCCTCCTTTGCCGGTATCTCCTACTTATTTATCTGTCATCTAACATTTTGTACATTGGCTCTTTCAACGACTACTTCAGATCTTTCAGCCATTTCCTACGTACACAAGTTAAGAGGGCTCCATGACCCCACAAAATCGTTTTTAATGAATTCAGAAGCTATTAACGGCTCTCAGCCGTCGACAGCCAGTTGACATACGTTTTCCGGTGAGAAGACCTGTTTCACATGAGGTGGTTCGTGCACTTAGTTTCACCATTAAATTCTTGGACATTTCAGCGTTCTCTCTTTTAGGCACTTTATTGTGGCCTTTTATGGTTTATTTCGCATAGGTGAACTTACCGCTAAGAGCAATCGATTTTCTCATCAATGTAATGTGGAACTACAGCCGGTTGTTTAGCTTATTGTGGGTTAGACACCAGTCGCTAGAAAAGTCACAGTTTTCGTATTGGTGGCGCTTGTCGTTCTGCTGATCGGAGTTACTCAGATGCGCAAATCCGCTCTCTTGGCCGCTGGAAATGTGATGGGGGGGGGGGGGGGGAGGTGGGGGGGAGGCGCACGTTACATATGCGTGATGTATGCATGTATGTCACCGTGTTTGCCTCGATTTCAAGTACGGCCCTCGAAATCGAGGCTCTTTCGTTCACAGTCAATCGATTCAGAAAGAAAACAAAAGAACGTTAACAATACAAATAAAGTGTGATGTGGAAAACTTAAAGCCCCGGAGAAATCCTTTTTTTCGTATAGAAAGCCACGTTTTTGCAAGCGAGGAGTATGGATGCAAGTGAAGGTAAAAAATTCCCGTGAATTGAAGCAATACGTTTCTAAGAATATTTCAAGCAATTCCTGGAACGCTACGGTAAATAAAGTCGGTGTTTTGGCTAAATTGTATTCAGCCAGGCTTTGTTGTATTTGTTTAATTGATAAATTGCTCTAGTTATTAAAAGTTTTTCTAGAAAGTGTGACAAGGTTTGTTTTCCCTTGGTAGTAAAACGTTTTATACACAACGGAAGCAAAGATTGAAAATGATTTGATACGATCGCGATGATTTATTAACCAGTTTAACATTGAACTCGATTGGAAACTCACTCTTTCTCTCTCTCCAACGCTCGCGTGCTCTTAACTTTATCGTGGACAGGTTTCAGACAAATAATACCCTGATTTATTCTCACGGACTTTCACACAATGTAGCTTGATATAAACACTTATTTTGGTTCAAAGTTCAGTTTTTATCGATCGCCTTCGTGTCGTGTAGCGTTTACATGCACAGTTGTTTGACACGGTTAATCTCAAATATCAACAATCGAAATAAACTGCAACTGATGCAAATTATTTGAAATGTCATGCTTTACTCGCAGCACTTCACTTTCCACCGGAAACTTCTAGTTTTAGACAGTAGAATAAGATTTGTCTTCAAGTCGCGGTTGAAACAACCCGTACATATAATGGCCTTCGCCTTGTTGTTTTGTACTATCACTTTGCCTATTCAGTGTACAACACATTGATCGCCCTTCAGGGGTGTGTCTAATGCCCTTGGCACTCTGTTGATTTTGCACTTGTTTTATTTTTGGCCGAAATTACATTGTATGCTGCGTTTCACTTTAAATTATCTTGGTTTTTTATATTATATTCGTTTTGTTATTGCACCCTAGCCTTAAGGTGATCATTGTTCGTGCAGGTGCTCCTCTCAACAGATATTTTATTTCGTTCTTCAGACAACAATGCTTGGCTGCTGAAGACAAAACTTTCTCCGTTACTTCAGTGGTCCCACATACCGCATAGTTGCCTGTCTGTTTTTCTCATGTTTCACTACCAATTCTATTCTGTACAAGAGATTCCTCGTAGCAAGCGTTCCTCCACTAAGACTTCTGCAGGCACCGCTCCAAGAGCAAAACTGAGTCGGTCCTCCACGGCTACGTCGATGGCCATTTCCGACAGTGTCGCACTACCAGCTAGCCACGCCACGTCGAGCTCGAGCCAAGGCACCGTGTCGATTGATGTTGCTGCCCTGTCCGCCACAGTGTCTGCCGTGGTAACAGAACCCCTTAAGACCGCTGTCTCTTGGTAGGCTGAGCGACCTCTGCTGGAAAGTTGAGACACACTTGGTCAGTTAGCTTGTTCCACTTCAATCTGAGCAGCCCACATTCACTAGATTTGACGCCAAGTGGCTGCTTAGCATAGGTTAACTCGTCTTCGCTCTCTGTTGATCCATCCAGTTCTAGCTCTTTCACATTTGAGTGCCATTTATGTAGACAAAGGGTGGCTTGTCCGAAGATCCCAGTTGTTTGGCCTTTTCTACAGTCCACCCACTGATCAGCAGGTCGTCTACACATAGTTCGCGTTCGATCTCATCCACACACTTAGGGTGGCTCGACAATGGTTAAGGTGCTGTTCGATCACTCCCCCAAGGAGGAAAGGCGAGGGTCCCGAGCCAAAGAGCTCCCTAGTGCCTGTACGTGTGAATTCGTAAAGGATCTTCCTTGTCCATCCTGTGCACTGATACGCACTTGGAGGAACGTCTCACGGATGTCGCCAGTGAGGGCGAAAGCATGAAACCTGCCTCGCAAAAGTACTTTCCATAGTTGAGTTTTTAGTGGTGGTCCTACTTCAAGGCAGTCGTTTAAAGAAGGCACTGAATCATGCGCTTTCGCCGAAGCGTCATGCACGATTCGCACCTTCCTGTTTTCGGCGCTGTCCCTGACAACAGCTTTGTGGGGGATGTAGAACTCTTGCCCAGTCGCAGCCAGTGGTGCTTCTTCTATAATTCCTTCTTGTAGTTGTTCTTTAATGATAGCATCGTAGTCGTCTAGTTTTCCAGCCTTCTTCAGTCGTTTCACTAGACTTTCAAGTCGCCTCATGCTCCCTGATTTGTTCGTTGGTAAGGGAGGATGATCTCCCTTCCAGGGAAAGCCTGTCTCATACCATCCCTCAGGACTGCGCTTGAGCTGTTTGGGGAATTCAGCATAGACGACATTCCGGTCTCCATTAGGGGAGTCTTCAAGTCCAAGGACGTCCATCCTGTACAGCTGTTCATAGTCACTGGATGCGCAAGAAACATGCTGTCCAAGTCTGCTTCTGACCCAGGCGACGAAATAGCCCACCCAAAACGGGTATATTCGGCGACAGGCTCTCTTATGGGTCCAGTGCGCTGTGCTTCTCGAGTTTTAATCTTTGCGTAGTCACTTGCTCCTAGAATCACATGAACAGGAAGTAGACTATTTCTGTCGGTATCCTCCATTTTTACCCCCTTCAGATGCTGGTATCTGTGGATCATTTCCGTGTAGCTGGAGTTTTCTATAGATAATAGTTCAGCGCGCTCAACTCTCGTAACGTTCAGTGGAATGGTGTGGTTTCCGTTAGTATCACTCACGTTGACATCATAGAGCTCGTTCCGTTTAGTTACAACGCTCACGATAGTTTGAATACGTCGTGTGAGCGAACGTGTGGGAACTAGTTTCAATAGGTCCAGCAAGTAACCTGAAGCATACGAGACTGACTTCAATAACTACTTTTCTTCGGTAGGTAAAAACCTCGCTTTACGCTTGCCTCGTTCATCTCGCTTGTCACTTGTCTCCCAATTATAATCCAAGCTCTTTCTTCTTTGATCCAGTTACGCCAGGGGAAATTGAGCGTGAGATACTTTTGATCCCTAAAAATAAAACTTACGGTCTCTACTCTTGTCCGATTCGTATTTTAACTGACGCAAGATGCGTTATTTCGGGCCCTCTCTCCATCATCATAAACATATCTGTGCAAAAGGGCATCTTTTCATCCAAACTGAAAAAAACGCGAAAGTTGTTCCTGTGTACAAAAATGACGATGAGACTGAGCCTGGTAATTATCGTCCGATATCATTACTCTCTATTTTCAATCGGATATTTGAAAAATTAATGTACCACCGCCTCATCCTATCTTGGTAAAAACGATATTCTATTTAAGTCACAGTATGGCTTTCGCGAAAACCATTTCACGCAACATGCCATTATTGATATCGTTAATATCATACAAAACAATATGGACCAAAAACTTTCTTTTGTTTTTTTTTTAATTGACAAGAAAAAAATTAATTACAAATACTTGTTATTTTAACTATGAAAAATAATATATATATCTATATGGCAAAAAACAAACTAAATTTGTAAAGGAAAAAAAACAAACAAACAAACAAACTAAATTCAAAGGAAAAAGACGCAAACCTGATAAGTGAAACAGTACAGCAGTAAAGTGTAGCTTGAAGGAAATGACACTAGCATTCACGTATCTAAAGAAGTTTGTCCCAATTTTTTTTGGAATTGCGATAAGCAGTTAGATCTAAAAGCTATGGTGCGAGGAATATCAATTTTGTTGTTGAGACGCAGTAGAAAACTGTCAAAGTCCAGGACGCCGTTGCGTACGCTTGTAGTAAAAACATTATATTTGGCGACAATCAAACAGTAATTAAGCACTTCCCAGTTATTTGACTCTTTGTGCCAACCATATAGAATAGTGCTTTCAGATAAAGTCAGTTTGTGATTAAATTTTTCGTGCCACCAGTTAGAAAAACAAGTCCAAAACGAAGAGGATACACTACAGGTAATTAACATATGTTTTAGAGATTGACTTTCAAGGTTGCATAAAGGACAAACATCAGTATCAGTTATGCGCGCGCGGAAGAGGCTAGATTAGGTAGGTAAAATGTTGTGAATAATTTTGACTTGGAACATGATCAGTTTTGGTTCTTTCAAGATTTTAAACGGGAGCATGTAGATGTAACCAAAAACTTTTTACTTGCGGGATCTTTTTAGATTTTAAAAAAGGCCTTTGATTCGTCGACCATTTAATCTTGCTTAAAAAACTTAATCATTATGGCATCAGGGGAATTATCAATGCCTGGTTTTGCCTCGTACCTTCTCGGTCGTTCACAAGTAAGTGGGTTTTAACTTATCTACCGAATGTATGATCTCATGTGGTGTCCCACAGGGGTCTGTGCTTGGTCCTCTGTTATTCTTAATCTATATTAACGATATTCACCACTCTTCAGCGAAATTGTCATTTTATCTCTTTGCTGATGACTCGAGCTTGTGGTATGCTGACACTAATTTAAAATCTCTTGAAAAAGCCGTCAATAGCGAACTGCTCAAAGTCATCGACTTGCTCAATGCAAATAAGTTAACGCTCAATGCTAAAAAGTTAAACTATGTTATCTTTCGGTTTGGAGCTAAACTTTGGAACGCAATTCCTAACGAGTTTCGTCAACTCTCCAAAGGAGCTTTTAAAAAAAATTGTCATGACTTTTTACTCTCGATAATGGAAGCAGAGGACGATTATGTTGAAGTGCCCATTGTCCTACAAAAAATGGCAAATTCTGCATCCTCGACTCAATGCACTAATTATCGATAGGTTCTGTTAGTAGTAAATTTGATTGTAATATCATTCTGTAAGACTATATATTCTGTAACTTTAGCTTGTTTTCTGAAATCTTTGTTTATCCACATAGTTTATTTAGTTACTTTACAATATTATCTGTTATGACGGCTGTAACCTTTCCTCTCCGCCCGCCTCGTCTAGCTTTTGCTATTTGCGGGCGGAGATGGCAAAATGATGTGTATGAAATAAAGTATAGTGTGTGAAGGTGACTGACCCGCCGGTGTCCAGAAGAGCTCGGCAGGTTATGCCATTCACTTTCACTAAGAAAACAGGGTGGAATACTTTCTCCCCGTCTAGAGACGCCGTTAGAGCCACTCACCCGTTGTCGGTTTGCTGACCTCTTCCCTCTCCTTTATCACAAATTGATGAATGGTGTCTTTGTTTACAGTGAACACATGTCCCAAGACTGCGGCATTGAGGTGCATGGTGTTTGGATCCCGTGCAGTCAAAACACAACTTTTTGTTCTGCAAAATCTGTCGGCGGTCGGCTGGCGATGTGATTTTATCGCATTTCCAAGACCTGTGTGTCACGCAATCACAATAAACGCACACTTGCCGTGCCGGATCTTTCTCTTGCGAGTGAAACGTTTTGACACGAGGAAGACGTAAGGGCGGAGATGTATTGTTTTGGACCATTTCTAGAGGATGAATTTCCTTCCATTCTTCTAAAGCCTGTAGCAGTTCTCCGAATCCCCAGTCTTGCCACCCCATTTTGTTGCTCACTAGTTCGGCTTTAATACCGATCAACTTGTTAAGAACACCCCGAACCATAGATAAACAATCCGACAGCTTGTCCAGTGTTTCCAGGGATTGCACATTATACTTTAAAGTTTGGCAGAACTGGTGAATCTTGCTTGGTTGGGATCTGTGAACAGTCGGAAGGGCGTTGATGTTATCCACAAATGCTCTTACAATTTCACTCGTTTTCCCGTAATTCGATTTCAATATATTTTTAGCTTGCTCTTATCCCTCTATGGTGAAGGGAGCCTCATGCCTATTATCCAGTTTCCGACGATATATTTGACAGACTTTATTACCGGGTAAGAAGGAGGAGCGCGAGCAAACATCGAGGTGAGAAATCGTCTCTCATAACAATTTTATGTTTATCGACATGTTTCTATCATTTTGCAAGCAGTGCCCGTTTGTAATCCTTATGCGCAAAAAAATCTTCTATCAGGCAAGGGGAAAACAGACCGAACAGCTAGAGCCGAACAGGTACAGCATAATGGGAATTTCACCGAAGCTACAGTCGTAGAAAGAAACCACAATCTTCTCTGCGCGTTCATTGAAGTGAGCGCAGTGTATCGATTTTGTTATAAAGCTAACCTCACCGTTTAAAAAAACCTGTATGATGTTGTCTAGATCTTCGATAATGGTTTTGTGTTTTGGTAGATATTTATAACAATTTATTCCTTCACATAAGCTTACGTAAAGATTTGCATACACATAGCACACACTGCATGCAAATTATTTTAACGTCACGCTTTTAGTTTCCGCTCTTGGTTACGAAAAATAATTTGTTTCCAAAGGTTATTACAATATTCAAACTTATTTACCTTTTCTGGTTTAAAATAGAACAAACTCTTCGTGGATTTGGTGTTACTCGCTTCACGTCGGCTTCGGTAAGTTTCTCAGCCCGTTTCCTGGAGGAGTTCTGCTACTTAGCTGAGACGATCTCGTAAATTCCAGCGACTCTTTCAACGGCTCATAAAGGGAAAACTAACAGGGGGAGACCCGGGTAGACCCCGAAATGTACAAAGAAGAAAGGTTGAAGTAACAAGTTGACCGAAATAGTCTAATAAAAAAGGTTGAAGTAACAAGTTGACCGAAATAATCCAATAAAACCGCTAACAGTAACCAGCAATAAATCCAAGAAGAGCGACGACCGGAAATACGTCTGCGGTCGCAGGCTATACGCGTGTATAAATACACGAAAATTCAAGGGCCTCGATTCCACAGAAATTACATCATTGCCAGATATCGAAAAAGTGATTGACATGGCACATCATTTCAATCATCGCCGAAAATAAATCGCATGCTCATCACAAGACTCATTTGCATACAGTGAAAGTTTACAACACCTGACCATTGCAATTTTGCTAATTAAGATTCTGTTTTTTTTATTTCGACCACTCAGGTAGTGTTCACTCGCTCCAAGATAATCAACGCTTTCAAGCGATACAATTCGTGGACCGACACGTTTCGGAAAAGCTCTAAATTTAAAGGGACTGGTTCACGATAATGCGCATGTGTGAGTTCTGACAGTAGCTGATTGTTTTTCAACCAATCGGAAGCGAGTTAGATGCACGCAAGTAAATTTACAAAATTCAAATTAATTGTTCGCGACGCGAGAGTATTTTCGGGCATTTGGTTTGATTTTATTTATCCCCATAATTCAAGTTTATTCTTTGCTACTCCTCAGATATATGTTGCAGCCGATAAGAATAAGATTTACAGCCCTGTCCTGCTTTGAAACAAACATTTACCAGCGTGTATTTTTACGAGGTCGTACCCTCGCTAACAAAACAGTCACCGATCAGCAACAAAGTTTGTAAACAAACATCTTATTACTGTTCTCTTAGTTCGCCTCATATAAACCCAGAAATTCCTACAAATAGCGCCTGACCGGTGACAAAAACACACGACGTATGAGTATAACGATTATCCTTAATTGAGCATAAATTTCAATTGCTTATCAGCAAATGAACAAATTCATTCGCGTTGCATCGGGTCAGTGTTCCGCAAAACAAATGTTATCGAGTGGCACACATAAAGAAACTAGATTATAAATATTCAGGCAATAATTTATTTTAAAAACATCAATTCTTAAACATATACGATCGTAAAGCAAAGATACAAGGAACATTTCAAGTGTACCAGATCGGTGAAGATCGCGCGGCCTGTTGCGGTATAACTACGGGTCGGAGTCAAAAATCAAATCAAAGTTGAACGAACTCATGCCTTTAACCTCTTTGCAAGTGTCGTGTATTCTTTTCGTATGCCACACACTACTCCTAGAACCATACCAGATCGATAGGCTAAGCTTCTCTATCTCCAGAGACTCTTGAGAACGTCCTGTTACCGGACGGCCACGATGCTCTTCTGAACCTCCATGATCAAATCATTATTTTTTGCGTCTTCTTAAAACGTAACCAGTCAAACGACACAAACACACGTTAATCACCACTACCGAAGTATAACTAGACCAGCCAAAGCGACGGATGTCCGAATAAAACGAAGGATTTTCAATGATTGTACCGGTAATGGCGATTTCGAATTTAGTGTTGACCCGACAAATTTATTCTGAAGAGACAAACGGCGCGCATGAGCATTATCATGAACCAGTCCCTTTAATCTTTCCTAAACATGCTTGGCCTCGATCACGCAACGATTCTTAGTCCCAGTTTCCAGGGTGTCCACAAAGAATGCCTGGCACAAGGACCTGCCTTTTGTGTCCCAAAAAACGACCAAAAATTCCGGGGGATACTTCCAGAAAAATTGGGTGGGGGTGTGCTGCACGCTTCCTGAAACTCTTACCCTATTTCACACCAAAATCTTTGATTTTCCCTACCCTATTTCAGACCTAATCAAAAATTTGATACCCAGACCTGAAGCCCTGGAGCCCGGCGCGTGACCGGATCGCGTGACAAACTGTTGCGGCACGTACACGGTAGTTGGCGTACACATTAAAAGGGAAATGGTCTTATCGCCAAATAATGAAGAAGTAGCTAATCAGCTTCTAAAAAACATACCCAATTCAAGACTAGAGTGCACAAACCGTACCCTATTTCAGACCAAAATAGTCGAATTCAGACCAAAACGGCTAAAAAAACCATACCCTTTGGCGCTGCGCATACCTACATAGCCAATATAAGGGACTACCCCCCCCCCCCTTGGGACGAAAAACGCTTCGCAGATTATGAATCTCGCTGCTTACCCAAGCGAGACTAATAACGCATTCTGATTGGTTGAATCTTGTGACGCACATCGCCTGAAAGGTGTTTTTTTTTCTCGTCGCCAGCTTTTGTTTCAGATCTTATCTAATAGTTCCAAAAAAAGATGATGTTTAACAGCGAGACAAACAAAGCTAGCTTCAACCGATGAGTTTGATGTCATTATTGTTGAACTGCAAACCAGTCATGAATATTGCCTTCAATTTACAGACCACCTTTCTCCTAATTATGCTATGTAAGTATCATTCTCAATTACTCTGCGACTGTTATTGGGTGTACGGTCACGGCACAAATGGGCCACCAGCAAAGAAAACAAGCGAAAGGTGTTAGCGAAGACACTTACGAATATTTTTCATGCAATTTTAGTTTCTTTAAAGGAGGATACATATCAAATTATTGTTATTATTATTTATCTTTCGTCTTCATGGTTCTTTAGTCTGAAAAGCACGAGAGGAAAAACAATTGGGTGGGGGAATCTTATTTCTCCCTGGTTGGCTGCTAATAACATCCTTTCACAATCCTAGACTATGTTAATTCCAATTCAGTCAAAGCAATATTTTATGTTTTCGAAAATTAAAGTCAATCGGATAACATTTTACGTAACTAAAGATTATATTGAACTAAACTGAAGATACTGCTACACACCGAAATTTTTCACGTGAAGACTTGCAGTCTAACTTTGAGGAAAACATTTCTTCTTTCGTGAATGGTTTTACGTAGCCTAGACTGAAACCAGTTTCACAAAGTGCATTATACAAGATAGCTCGTGATTTATTATGAATGGGACCCTGCGAGCGCTACAGGAGAAGGAGGCGATGCAGTCTACTTTACGCGGAAGTGTCTGGCAGCGGATCCTGATTTAAAAACGTTCCAGATGAAGAAACATTCTTACTATAGATACAAGGTGCAAGTTTCAGCTAAACGCTTCAGGGTCATGCTGCGAGAGTACAAGCTAGATTACTGAGCATTAAGTTGAACTGATTGCGAACTTTCAAAAGATTCAGGTTTTTTAGACTGCTCCTAACTAAGACAGGTTGCTGTTAGGGCTGAAAAACAACTTATATAGCTGGGAAAATTAATAGTTATACTTATTGTCAGGAGGCATGAAAGCTTGAGTATTGTAAAATTGCGACTGACTTCGTGACAAGGTGATTTATTTTACACTTGCATTTACCTAACGTGACAAAATGCCTTCTTTGAAGTAATCAGTTTCGTATTCAGTTTCAGCGTTTGTCAAAGCCCACGGATTAGCTTTTGATTCTGAGCCAAACAATACTACGATAGCAGCGACAGGATCAAACCAAACATTCACCTGGAAGCTGTCCCTCGGAGAGAAAGACAAGTCAAAGCAGTTACGAGTTCAGTTTGGTCCTTGGGATCGGAAATACAAAATAGTGAAGTCATTTTTCATGACTGTTAAACAAGAACCAACTGGAGAAAATGAAACTGTGGCTAGAGCAAATCAATCGACTGCGAGGCGTTTGCATTGGAACGGAGACTTGTCTCGTGACTACTATATCGCTTTTGAACTTGTCAATATTCAGCGCAAAGATGCTGGAGATTATGGAATAAGGCTCCGTGTTGACCATTTCCCTCCCACCATCTTACAGATATGGTTCTCTCTTATTGTTCAAGTAAGAGGATTTTTTTTTTCAGACATACGATGGAAAGGCTTGGCCAAATTCCCCCCCCCCCCCCCTACCCATTGTCTGCCGCCCTATAATCAATTTTGCGATTGCTTCTTTGTCAAATATCGCTATTGAAACTGGACACCATTTATTAGGGTTTCCGATTTTGCTCCGATGGTCTCCCGGTTATCCTTGACCATATGGGTCATCAAAGATGGCGAGTTTGTCTTTATACATGACGTGATGACGTTATATATGTCGCCTTAAGTGTGAAATACACAAATATCAACCAGTGTAAAAATTTTTATTCTTTATTTCTTAACTTTCGATTCTGTACGAAACTGTTGAATAGCGCAACGTACATCAATGACTAAGCTGGACTTTTTTACGATTAAAGAGCGAGGTTGAAGTGCACCTCGTTAACTCTCTCCATAGTGTCAAGTAACCAAGACATTTTTGCGTTTAACTTGCCCATCAGTCAGCAAAGGACAAAACCAAGATTATGGTTTTTGATTAAAGTGATGAGAATTTTGTAACGAATTAGCCACATACACTGAGAACTTTGACTGGCGAACCTGCGATGGATTGATCACATAATTACAGGGGTACCCAACGAGAAAATAGTTCAAAACCACTTAAACATAGCAATGTTGAACGTCTTTTTAGTATTTAAACGGTAGATATATGCATATTTTTATCCCCCTAAAAATTTTTTATCTGTTCGGATTTCCTAGCTGAAAGTCTAGTGATCCGAAAATTATAGGGATCAAAACTTACCTTTTCGAAAATTTCAGCCAGAAAAAAGGCTCCCGAAAATTCTAGGTGACCTTTTTAGGCTAAAAATGGGCAATTATATCATTTTTTGGGGGGGTTCGAAAATCCTAGGAGAGGCGAGCAAGCAAGACATTTAACAACAAATGTTCCGAAAATTCTAGATCTCAAATCGTCTTCCGAACAGAGGGGTGCCCTTGATCATTTTAATTTATAGCTCATATTTGAAACACATTAGACCCAACTACTGTTCCTCTTTTCGTCCTAGGATCCAACGCCCACGCCGTATATTGGTAAGTTTTTATAACACCTAATTTAGAATTGATATTACGGACTACATATACTTGCGTGGTTTTCTGTAATAATATGTCCTGTCAGTAATTGTGTTTAAATTACTCTATCTATCAAAGGTCATCACAACACAGTCAGTACCCTAAAATGTTCTTATGGATTCACCACTTCTCTTTAAGCGGCCTTATATAATATGGCCCAGCCGCAATTCAGTCTATAAGCGCCATCCCAAAATAGTGATAATAAATGAAAGTTAGAGGCGCGCCTTAGATCGAGAACTATGAGGAAGGACCTGCTTTTGGGCAGAACACACACACACACACACACAAGGTGAGATGTTCAATTGATCTTTAACCTACAGATACTCGACACATAACTCTGGATGTCATTGAAGGGGATCACGTGCACATCACTTGTCGTACCAGCGTGGAAGCGAGATCATATGTGATGTGGTTTAAAGACAAAGTTCCCGTTTATGCAGAGCAAAGCAAGTTTTTATCTCTTACAAATGTGAACAGATTACAGGGAGGGAACTACTCTTGCGTATCTATAAACCAGGCTGGAAATACTACGTCGCCCATCACAACTATTAATGTGCTCTGTGAGTACTGAAACAAACAGTAAGACTAATATTTAAAAGCTGTTTCATTCTTCAGGGGCGTGCGTTTATCGAGTTGAAAATTTACGCGTTTATGCATCAGTCCGGCAGTTCCAGTTGAGCTCAGCCCCCTTCCACCGGGCTACTGCGGGGTATTTGCCCTCCTTTTCAGTCCAGGGGGTGGAGCATTTGCCAATTTTGCGCTGCCTGGGGGCTGGGCATACGCCAAACCCGGGATTATTCCAGAGCTTTTGACACGCACGCGATTTCCTGTCATTATATAAGAATTACATAGCGAAGCTCGGGAGCTATCGACGTGAATCAACGTTTTTTGGTTAGTGAAACAAATTAGGCTGTTGATATTATTTGAAGAACATCCTTTCATATTTATAAGCTATTCATAACATATAGCTTCACAGCGCTCTATTAATTAATTTTAATGTCAATAATTTTATATCAATACTAAAACCATAAACTGGTGCATGTCGTCGCAGCGTTAAGTCTTAATTAAAATCCTAGCGCTATTTCAAAGGAAGACGTTAGTTGAAACAAAAAATCGCACATTCAAATGTTTAAAACTGCACAATTCGAATGTGCAGTCAATGAAAAATGTTGCAGTGTTGACGGAGGACGGGGCATTTTCCCTCTTTTTTCGTCCCCACCCTGGGGGATTTGACAGCCTAAGAGTCCCCACCCCCGGAAATTTGCCATCCAAGGCCAAAAAAATGCTAATGCCCGGGGGGGGGGGGGGTGGTTGGACGCAGCTGGAATTGACTGATGCATAAGTTTCGAGAGAATAAGTAAGAGAATCGCAGAAATGCTAGAGGTGTACTCTCCAGGCATCCCATGTAAGTGCTTTCATGCATAATTAGATATATACACAAATAAAGCATAAGCTAATAGCTAAGTACACTGTAATCCTTTATGCCAATTAAGCTTTTTCTACGGTCGGAGACTAAACCGTTACAAAAAGGCAATTTCTTGCCCGATAGCTTTATATTTTAATTTTTCTTTCTTTAATTTCATTCATTTTCAATGTTTGTTACCAAATCATAAAATGCAATTATTTAATAGTTTCAGGTTTTTCGATTATATATGAAAACAAACACTAGATGTAGCATTGTTTTTTGCTGTGAGCTAACTGATCCTTTAACTGATTTGGTTAAGTGTTTACAATGTCTAGATATGAAATAAAACGTCTCATTTCCCTGCAGATAAACCAAAAATTCATTCTTTAAGAAAGCTGATTTCTGTTGCTCTGCTGAAACGAAGTCCGATAACGCTGCGGTGTGAAGCAGATGGAAATCCTTCACCGACGTTTTACTGGCACAAAGGCAATGAAATTATACACGAGGGCTTCAACAGTAGCGGCAATGCAAGCACTTTGTCTGTACCTCCTGTGAATGACAAGGATTCCACTCGCTATGTATGCATAGCAAAGAATAAAATAGGATGGGACGCTCTAACATTCCAACTGCATAAGAAAGGTAAGTAGTCAACAAACGATCTTTCAATGGATTGACTATGTGCTTTGCTAAAAATCATCGTCACTTTTGCATGCTTCTGTTATGGAAAAATGTCATTGAGTTGTTGATAGAGTACGTGAAGGATGCGGCACACTATCTAACATATTCTGGGAATAGAGACTGGCGGAATTCATCTGTTGTCACCACTAAATACACCTTGACTGAGGCGTGAGACAGTATTTGTCTAAACCTTTGCAATATGTTTGGAGTCTGAATGCTTTGTCACCACTACAGCAGCCGAAATTCGGATTCGTAGAGACCACGCTGTGTCAGACCTTAACAAGACTGAACAGTGGAATGTAGTGGTGCCTTAATGAATCTAACTGGGTAGTTTAACAATTAATGAATGAGGCTGAGTATCTTATGAAGAATTATGGAGATCGAGGAGGGTGTTATCCTTCGAGGCTGTAGGCTGAAAGCGGAAAACACCCTCCGATTGAGATCTCCATAATTCTTCATATGATACGAAAGCCGAATTCAATAATTGTTTTATTAATCATGCATCCAAAATAATTCCTAGTTTAAGAGCATGGCTAAAACATGCTTACCTCCATCGATCAGATCGATGTTAACTTCATCTTCGATAGTGCACGTTTAGAGTTGTTCAGCTCCGCAAATGTTCCCCAAATAGCAGATGTCGCCCTTCGAGTCGTCTTCTTGCTGTTCTTGCCATGTTTTTAGCTATTATTTCGCCTAGTTCTTACTCTTGAAACGAGTGAAATGTCCGCCATTTTTGTTTTCACAACCAAAACAACTCAACCTCGTCCCCAGGTCTTCTCGGTTAACGGTGCATTAACCTGCAAGAAAGCTGCACTTTTGACGTCATCGGTTCATTAAACGCATTATTCTTCCAAATTTCGTCATCAGTAGCTGGTTATGGTAAATTATGGTGTGCTTTTAGCCAATCAGAATCGGGGAAATATTTTGAATGAATAATGAGACTGTTTTAAATGTTTAAACGCTGTAAGGCAATGTGATTCTGGAATTAAATTAATTATATTCATTTGCTGCGTAATGGGACCCAGTCATATGAACACAAAAGGCACATGTCTTAAAGAATTTGTTTTGCCCTATTTAAACCTATAATTTTGCAGTTTTCACAATTTTGCAAGACAAATTGCACTCATTTAATCAGTCCAGGACGATCGAAGCTCGCACTTCCTTTGCACAACAAATTATAGAATTGACCATCATTATAAAACGTTTTCAGGAAGAGAATACCATAATGCAGGGACTGTTCAGTCAGAAAAATATGCTCCTATGTGATATGCAGGGTAATAAGTAAGGGCTTTTAGTGAAAACGATAAAAAAATTCCCCAAATCACCTTTATTTGTTGAGTCCGAAGAGGTACAGAGACGACAGCATCAACACAACATACTTTAATACGATAGATTCATACAGCTCTCTCGAATGACAGCTCTACCGCCCGTCAGCGGTCAGTTAGTACTTCATGTTACTACATCTTCCTTAAGTTAACTAAATGTCAATAAGGACAACGCAGTTCTCCAGTGTCCTACAGTGAAACTAATCTTAGCATTGTTCGATAAGTCTGTCCGGTCTTCTTAGAGCTCCTCTAGGTCTAAGGCGTGTTAGCATCGGTTCAGGCTGCAAGGGCTTGTCCACTGCTGGTTGGTCCCCAGGGACAGGTAGTTCTACATAATCTTCTTGGCTGGCTCCAGGAGCTGAGGATACGTCTGGGTTCCTCTCTCTTGTTGGTATCGGCTCATGATTCTCATAGTCTTCATTCTGGGGTGGGACCGGAGAACTTCCCACCAGAACTCTTCTTGTCATCCGGCGGTTTCTTCTCACTTGTCCGTTTTGGGTCTGTATGATTACAGATCTTGGACTCTCGTGTGGCTTAATCACTGTTCCTTCCTCTTTTAAATCGGGGATCCAAATGCGGTCACCGGGTGACAGTTCCTTTCCCTCTACTACTTTGTGTCTATGGTCATAATCGAATTTCATCTTAGCTCGGTACTCCTTCTCTTTCCTTCTGATGTGATCACGGTCTGGGGTCTCTGGCTTTAGCTCCTCCGGGTGACAGGGGACTCTTGTACGAAGTTTCCGACCCATGCTCAATTGTGCTGGAGAGTAACCGTGGTGCAATGGAGTATCTCTGTAATTCAGGAGAGCCAAGTATTCGTCATTACTCTTATTCAAGACCGCCTTCATAGTTTGGACCGCCCTTTCCACTTCACCGTTGGACTGGGGGTATCTTGGAGACGATGTTATGTGTTGAAACTGCCAGTCTGAGGAAAAGTTAGTGAACTCGTGTGAATCAAACTGGGGGCCATTGTCGCTAAATAAGATGTCTGGAATCCCATGTCGACTGAAGATCTTCTTAAGTTGCAGGATAGTCTGGGCAGAGTTTACATTCTTGGACACTTGACTTATCTCTACATCTCTTGAAAAGTAATCTACGGCTAGGAGGTAATGTTTATCCTTGTGCTGAAAGAAGTCTACGCCAACTCTGCTCCACGGTCGTTCTGGAAACTCAGTACCTTTCATTGGCTCAATGCGTTCTCTGCGATATTTCTCGCACATGGCGCAGTTCTGCACGACTCTTGTGATGTCTTGGGAGATTCCAGGCCACCACACTGAGGAGGCCGCATTTGCACGTGTTTTGGTAATTCCTTGATGACCATCATGAAGACGCCTTAATACATCTGCCCGCAGCCTCGGAGGAATAATGATTCGTCGTCCTCTCAGGAGCAAGCCGTCGTGGAGGGAGATGTTGCCACGTTCACTCCAGTATTTAGCTATTGGCCCGTGGACTCTTCGTTTCTCTTCAGGCCATCCATTCTGCACATACTGCACCACAGTTTTAAGTGTGTCATCACTCTTCAACTCAGAACGTATCTCATCTAACCGCTGGTCGGAGGCAGGTAGGGTTACCAATACAGCATTCACATAGCACTCGACTTCGTCATGTAGGTCGTCCCATGACTTAGGCTCCTGGGCTTTACCCTCCTGGGGAGATCGAGACAATGAATGAGCTGTGTACAAGAGTTTACCAGGAACATGTGCGATGGCAAAGTCAAATCTCATGAGTCTCATCCTGAAGCGTTGTATGCGTACTGGTAGCTCGTCAATCAGCTTTGTGGAAAACAATGGAATCAATGGCTTGTGATCGGTTTCCACTTTAAATCTCATTCCGATCAAGAATTCAGTCCAGTGTTCAAGTGCCCATGTGATAGCCAAGGCCTCTTTTTCGATCTGGGCATAACGACGCTCTGTCTCGGTCATTGATCTGCTAGCATAAGCCACTGGCCTCATTTCACCGGACGGCTGCTTCTGCACGAGGACCGCACCAAGTCCAAAACTGCTGGCATCAGATGAGACCACGGTCTCCTTCTCTGGATCGTACAGTGCAAGAACTTGGTCGGATGCCATGTCTACTTTCAGCTGTCGGAAGGCTTCTTGTTGGGCTGTGCCCCACACCCACGCGTTCCCCTTCTTGAGCAAGTCTCTTAAGGGTTTCGTCGTCTCAGCCAGATTTGGGCAGAACTTCATAAGGTGGTTGACCAAACCCAGGAAACGTCTCAGGTCTGCAATGTTCTGGGGTTCTGCCATGTCGGTGATGGCTTTGATCTTGGAGGGGTCTTTCCTGATTCCATCACTGTCAATGATTTGGCCCAAGTATTGCAACCTGGATTGAGAAAATAAACACTTCTCAAGGTTGAGTGTGAGTTTCCTCTCGACTAGCCTGTCAAGGACTTGCTTAAGTCGTTTGTCATGTTCCGCTTGGTCTTTCCCGATGATTAGAATATCATCCATGCGGCACTTGACCCCTTCTATTCCAGAGAGTTCTTTGTCCATCCTCTTTTGGAAATGTTCTGGGGCTGAGGATATGCCGAAGGGAAGACGCTTGAACATGTAACGGCCGAAGGGCGTGATAAAGGTAGTTAGCTTGGCACTTTCTGGGTTTAGGACTATCTGATGAAACCCTGAGTTGGCATCAAGTTTGGAGAATACTGAGCCTTCTGTTAGGCTTCCCAGGGTCTCTTCAACTGTTGGCATTTGATAGACTTCTCGGCGGACCGCTTGGTTAAGCCTGGTAAGATCAACACATATCCGCACCCTGCCATCGGCCTTTGGCACTACCACAATCGGTGAACACCATTCTGTCGGCTCATCCACTGGTTCAATAACGTCCAGTTGTTCCATACGCTTGATCTCCTCTTGCACTTGCTTCATTAGTGGCAGTGGTACTCGCCTGGGAGTGGTCAAACAAAAGCGTGTGGCCCCTTCCTTCAATTGAATGGTATGCTCACCCTCCAATTTGCCAAGGCCTTGAAAAAGTGATGGGTACTGCTTGACAATGTCCTCCTTGGTCCCTGAGTGGAGTGGATGGCTATCAGGCATTTGATGGACAGCTTTAACACTGTATGTCCCAGGGATTTCATGGATAAGACCAAGACTTCGGATGGCGGGTATCCCCAGAAGCAACTTGGATGCCCCACTGACTACGTACACTCGTTCTTTAATGACTGTTTCGTCTTGTTGGAGGTTCATGACTGCACATCCAAGGGTCTTTAAAGGAACATCCCCTGCTCCGACAAGTTCTCTGTCAGATTTTGAAAGTGTTCCATATGAAGACTTGTAGATGTGCTCAGGCATCACAGACACTTGTGCTCCTGTGTCGATGCACCATGCCAGCGTCTCTTGGTCTTGAATCTTGAGGTTGACATGCCATCCAGGGTCGGACCTACTGGTTTGAGAGTTTATTGCTGGTTCGGCCTTGGAGGTGTTTGGACTAGTGGGTGTATAAACCCCTCCCACAAATGTGAGGCTAAAGTTATCCTCGGTTTCAAGAACTTCGTTGACCGTCCTTGGAGGTACACTCTTGCATATGATAGGGAAATGTCCCATTTTGTTGCACTTGCTGCATCGTGTATCTGCCGCTGGACAGTTCTTCTTGCCGGGGGGGTGTCGGCGGTTGCAATACCCACAGTTCCGGCCACTTGTTTGGAAGGGCTTCCTCTTGAAGTCTCGCTGGTTCCTTTGCTCTGTATCTTGACCAGCATGAGGGTCTTGCCTGTTCCCTCGCGGTGTGACGCTCTCAATCTCTGCGGTTTTTGATTCGTGTAACTCCCGTTTTGTTGCTTCCTTCAAAGACAGGATTTTCACTGCCTTTTCGAGTGAAAGGGCTGCTCCCTCGTCATAGAGTTTTAGCTTGTAATTGTCTTCCTTGCAGGAAAAGGTAAGTTTGTCTCTAACTGCTTGCTCATAGAAATCGGCTGGGAACTTGCACTCGGCGGCTCTTTCCTTGACAGTCACCACCCACGAATCAAAGGTCTGTGTGGGCTCTCGTTTAAGGTGAAGCCAAAATTTCTCTCGCAGCATGAGTTGAGGGTCCCGTTTTTGAAAGTATTCATCAAACTTTGCCACAACGGTCGCGTAGTTGTCGGAGTCTTCGGCTGGAAGTTTCTCTTCTCCTCCCGCGGGGTCGTCACGCTCAGGTAGGTAGGTGAAATTCGAGTAAATTTCCAAACACGGCTCGCCGATGTGGTTTAATAGCAGCCCCACTTTCATTTCATCGGGTTTCTTTGAAGCTCCAATTGCCTGGAGGTAAATTTCGAATTTTTGTTTCCATTTTCCCCACGAGTAAGCAGGATTTCCCATCGAAATTTCCAGCGGTTCCGGTGGTTTGGCGAATGGCATGCTTTCCGCCATCTTGTTTTGAACCACGTGCGTAGGATCCGCGTGAAGTTTGACCGGTCAATTCGTCAGTATTTGATCCGTTTCTCCGATTGGTTTGATCTCCGCAACTGTAGGCTAGTAGGAAGGTCACGCTTCTGACACCATGTTGAGTCCGAAGAGGTACAGAGACGACAGCATCAACACAACATACTTTAATACGATAGATTCATACAGCTCTCTCGAATGACAGCTCTACCGCCCGTCAGCGGTCAGCTAGTACTTCATGTTACTACATTATCCGGCCAGCTGGAAGAGTTCTCACTTTTGACAAGCACCAAATTTCCAGTGCCGGCTGTTGTGTGTTTGAATAAACATAAAACAGAGTTACGCTTCAACATGATAGAGAATTTATTATGTTTAGGTTTTATGTCCATTTATGTATGGTTTTTTTTATCTTAAAAAAACGTTTGATATTTACACCAAAAGAACTCAGGAGAAACTGCTCGCCGATTGGACACAATAATACAAAGCATTTTTTGTGCCCAATCAGGAGCCAGCATCCGCTTGAATTTTTGGAAATAGTTCGGTGAGAGTCGGTACCCAGGGGCTCTTTTGCCCGTACTTGAAAACTTTCTACCCGCCTTTTCCCTTTTCTCCCGACCGGACTGACTGCCCCTGGGTCTCCGAGGATGGTATTCACTATGCACCGAAAAAAAGATGATCTCCAACTCTTCCTGACGGAAATTTAGCTTTCAGGGACCCTATGTCTGAATAAATAACAATTGTTGGACGAGGCTGAGCAAAATATCGTGATTTGCCTGTGGCGAGCAGATCAATTATTTGCCAAAGCCGAAAGTCTGATTTGCGAGATACTGACAAATAACGATATTTTGCGATTACTGAGCTTGTTTTTGTAATGAGTATCCTCGGGAAGCGAAGCGATCTGCCATTTTCACGCAAGAGCGATCGCAAGAAGGAGAAAAGTACGGTTTCCTTTACGCATGTACAGAATATTATTTGCAGCCAAACACAGTTGGACGGCATTGCGCATGAGCAGACCATTATTTGTAGGCAGTTGTTGCAGGTCACGTGGTGGGCTCTCGGCCAATGAAAAGAAAGAAAAATTTGCTTCGAATAATAATAAAAGTTATTATCTACCGAAAATGCACTATGGCTTGGACCCATTTGCTGTGGAGGAGCAAAAAATACATAAAATGAAAAAGAATGTCAAGAGTCATTATTGGCATAGTAAAATGGCAAACATTTTCAGCAAAACATCCATTCAAGCTACTTCCTCTGGCGAGAAAGTAAAGAAACAACTAAAATTCAAAGAACAGATGAAGGAAATCCCCAAGGCACAATGCCAGAGCAATGTTTAATTACACTGAATTTTCTTTATGTAAAAAAAATGGGCACATAATAGAGTCCATAATATAGGGATACATGTAATTGTGGTCAAAATCACATCAGCCATTTGAAAAAACAAGAAAATTAAAGCAACAGTTTTAAAAGCAGCCAAGCTTAGCAAAATCATGAAAACGTTTGCATCAAACCAAATTTGAGATATGATGATTTAGGTTTAGGTTACGCTCCCTCGTATAAGCACAATATTTATTCGATTAACCGCCCTGGGCGCTTATTAAATTTTTGGACCTTGAGAGTGGGCGTTTATTCGAGGCTGGGCGCTTATTAAATTTTCACCATTCTCAGCAAGTGTAGTATGTTTATTTTGCAACAAAACAATAAATGGTAATAACAAAAAACGAAGAAGTAACAAAGCAAGGTTTCTGTAAAATGCTCTGAAGAAAACTCCGTCTTCGGGAGGGTCTCTTATTTGAGTTTTTTTATTAACGTTTTCTGCCTTTAGAATGGGCGCTTATTCGAAGTGGGCGCTAATTCGAGGTTGGGCGCTTATTCGAATAAATATGATACGTGCGAACACAGTCTAGCGATCCACGCTGGTAAGGGCTGCTTAATTAGCCAGGGAGAGCAAAAACTCACTTCGATACCTTAAGATGTTCTTTGGGTTAGAAGTACGCTTCAACGAGCTTCTTCGCGCAAGAAAGACGTTCGAGTAGTCCAACTGCCAGTGACTCGAAGCATGATTATATTCCCAGATATAATAACGATCTTAAAATACCACTCCATCAGTTGAACATCAAACATTGTAACAGGCTTTCACAACAATATTAGCCGACTCACTTCGCTATGAGGTGGGGAAATTTATAACAAAGAAAGAAAAAATTAGTTTCCGCCATTAGACATGTTGAAAAATAATATTTTTTTCGCTCTTTACTTCATGAAATTGCTTTTCTGTTGTCGCCATAATTCTAACCAATCAGGGCGCGCGAAGAACAGATGACGTAGGAAAACTTAGTTTTAACGAGCTGCTGACCTCTGATTGGCTAATTCAAATTTCAGACACGAGTACTGTTCCCAGGCCAGTGGCGGATGGTGAAACAAAAGGTGACTATTATTGTCTTTAGTTACTTCTTTTAGGAGGCGTGCGGGCAGGGGTCGGGGGGACGAGGGGGGGGGGGGGGGGGGGTGGAGGAAGCCGGCCCCTCCAGCTGTCAAACATTTTGAAATCCTTCCGGCAAAAAGCACATGATTCGGGCAGTAGCACTTGGGATACAACTAAAAAGGAACCAACCAAAAAAAGAGCAAAAAACAACGACTGTCGTTGCCAAATCAAGGAATGTGGTGTCGATCAACTCGTGATCCCATTGGTTAATGAATGGTGTTGAAAAAACTTTCCCGTGGCGTCCATACTTAGTTAGAATCATGGAGAACTCTTGATATACCCATTCACACCAACCAAATATATTTAATCAAACCGGGTTTTAATGAAAAACAGACACGGAACACTGGAACACAGGTTTTTACATAGTATTATGCAACTCACTTCTTTGGTCACAGAAACTTTTGTCATCAAGCATTTTACCTATTAAAATATTGCACACAAAACCGTACGGGACCGAATGGTATGGGAGTCTTTTGTGCGATACATTCCGGAGCTCGCCGCAGGATGACGGCCAAGGTGAACGCGATAAAGAGGTGGCTCCCACACAGATTAGAGTTTTTAACTTGTGGATTACGTGTAGCGTAAGGAACAAGTTACTGTGGGCACTGCGATATGCAAATGTGTCACCCAGATGTAAATCGTAAATCAGTCGGCTCCGCACGAAAGCGCCGATATCAGAACGACAACTGTCGCGAGTGATCGTTGCCGTTCCGCGATGTGCTGATTTTGTACATTTCACAGGAGGCACAGGACGATTGTCTTCATGTGGACTTTGAATGTTTCAAATTAGCACTATGGCCAACTTTGAGACAGAAGTTTACGAACTTTTGAAGCTTTTTGACTCGTCCAGGCGATAAAAAAGATCAGCAATTTCGCGAAGCTGGTCGAAGCTCACGATTCTGCCGTGAGTCTCACGATCTTTTAACTGTTCTCACGACAAGACTCCCAATCTCATGGTTTTTAGTGAAATATCATATGCATGCTGAAATGAAATGTTTCTTTGTTCAATAAAAACGGAAATGTTTACTGTTGCTGAATCGTAAGTGATTCTCCTCATGTAAACACCGAGTGAATCGCAAGCTGCAAGAGACTTCACGACGGTTTTGCGAGACACAGTCTTCAATATTTATCGAAATCTGTACCCGTTTGGGCATATCTCTTTCTACTTTTTTTCTTCACAGGTTTTAAAGTTATCAATGTTCTCATTCCCTTGCTGGTCGTTTTCCTCCTATTTGTCCTGATTATTGTCGTGTTCATTTGTTTGAAGAAGTAAGTTTCAGCCATTCCACCTTATCCACATTATGGTACTCGAACTGGTAGCAGAAGTGGTACCAGTGTCAGTACCCTGGGGTCTCATTTCTCTATTGTTTTTAGACACAAAAAAATGAGCACACTTATAAGATCTTATAAATTACACCTTTAAACGTTTATTAAATTGGCCCCAGGCAACCACAAGGCTTGAAAAGATGTTTTACGTCTACTTTGTTGACATTAAAAATCGACCTTTAAATAGCTTTGCAGGTAATATGATAAAACTTTCAGTCAGTAACCGAAAACAAAATGGTGTTGTTTGCCATCTAGGAACCTCCCTTCTTTTCTTTAAGTTTGATTTTTATATCTCTTAAGGATATTTGGCGTCAGGCAAAAAAAGCTACCTTGACTATCAATAAGGAGTCCTCTCAGTAATGTAGCAACACCAATCACATAAAAAACTAGTAGCTCCAAATCGTTTAATCAGCATGTAAACCTGCAGGTTGTTTACTTCAAAGTTATTGGTCAATTTACTTACTTTTTCTTTCTTCCATGCAGGAGGAAAATCAAAAGGCAAAAACTACTCGATGGCGCTGAAAAGTAAGTAATGTATGTCATAACCATCAGGGGCCTACCTATTCCCTTATTACAAAAAATCAGGAAATGAAAGTGACGCGAAAATTAAGTGAATTAAGTGACTCACATTATGTCAATAATCAAGAAAGAACGAGTTTATTATTAACACTGAAACGTTTACAAAATCACATTTTTTACTCAATGTTTATTTTTTTCTCCGTTCAGAGTCTGTAGGAAGGAGTTTTCAGTGTAAATGGATTTTGTAGTCAATTGAGGCCTGTTTCAAACGTAGTGTACTGCCGTGCTAAGCTGGCTCGACTGTAGCTCGAAGCTACAGCACGACACTAGCACGACTTGGTTTCATACGTCAAATTTAATAGCCGAATAGCACGCATGGCTGTTGCCGAAAACAAACGCAAAAATAAAGAAACGATTCAGCAAACTTTTAAATGCATTCTAATGTATTCATAATTTATGAATTGTGTTTGGTACGGCAGTAGCGCGACGTTTGAAACCAAGAGACCTATTCGGCTAACTCAATGTTGTACCCAATTCAAATCTCCCGGGGATAGATTCTTTGTGTATTGTATTTGCATTATAATGTGGCATTCACATTTAAATGATATTGAAATTCCTGAAACAAAACGTTTTATTCCCAAAGGGTTTGAATTGGGTACAACATTGAGTTAACCGAATAGAATAGAATATAGTACCTCTAGTTGAGCTACTGCCGTGTAGCACGGCAAAGCTTGCCGTGCTACACTGCAGTAGCACGACTTGGTTTCAAACGTCGCGCTACTGCCGTACTAAAGTCGAATTTAATTCGATCAATTAAGTTCGGCACGGCAGTAGCACCACGTTGGAAACGGGCCTGACTCAAGAACAATAATAACGTACAAGTATGAACTGCTTGTGGACATTGTGAGAGCTGCTTTGTTGTTACTGTTGACATTTAGTGCCACTGTTGCGTTTTTCTTAATGTTGACGTTATTGTTCCTTGGATAAAGTTGTTTTATCTAATTCAAGGACATGTTAAAAAACATTGCCAATTAAATGTAAATTGTGGTGCTCAAAAATACGACATTAAAGTGATTCAAAATATAAAATGTTTGCAAAATCGCGAATGAATAAACATGAAGCGAAAATTTAATGTAATAAGGTAAATGGTATTCGCTCAGTATTATAACGATCAGATATATTTTCTTTGTGGCTGGCATGGTTTGTGCCAAGACCCTTTAGCTTCCGAGTAGGCGATAACTTTCAAATGACTTAACCTTTCAAAGGAAGTTTATCTCATTTGTAGAGTCAAAGAAGTATAACTTAAGAGTGAAATCTAGGGTATTCAAACATTCAAGTATGGTAAAGTTTACCATACAGCTGTAAACTTATAATGAATATGTTTCGTCAAATGTTTTGTTACAAAAGATTTACTCAGCTTTCTCCATACTGGCTTGAGAGAAACAATTATCTCTAATGATCAGTTCGAAAGAGGTGGAAAAAAGTTAGATTTCAGACTTTTATGCGCCGGCCACCTGCAAACAGTTGCAGTAACTTCCACGTTAAAGAAGTTGTATAAAATTAAAACCTTTTAGAGGCACACGAAACAGGCTCTGAGCAGGGGAGATTTTGGTTCTTAGCAAAAGGGGTATCTAAGAACAGGCAAGATAGGCCCATCTTGCCCGCTCGAGCCATTTGCCTTATGTGCCGCAGGCATTTTTATTGACTTCTTGTTGAAATGAGAGTAAATAAAGAATTCAAGAGTCATAGTAAGAATTTCAATTTAAGGGGATAGGATATCTAATTTGTGTCAAAATGATATATTTCTAGGACTGAAATAATGTGGCTGAGACGTACCACGAAAAAGGAGCCACCTTTGATGATGTAAGTATTTAGGTAACTAGTCATAAGAAAGTAAGTAAACATGTAATTATAGGTTTGTGATCATTTACTATTAAACTAGTCAACTTTGCACGAGCAGCACGAGGCCTCGTATCACAAATTTCAACGTCCACTTGTTTATAAGTTCAGGTGAGTGTTTTCACAAAGGATATTAACAATCTAAGAAACAAAAACTTAATTGGATTGGCCCGCGATAGTTTGCCCCACTTACAGCACTTCCCATTTTTGCTCGGGCTTTTCCAAAGGAACGGCCGAGCAAAAAAATGTGAACGGTTTTTTGTTATGGAAGAAATTTGAAGAGTACAATTATGTACAATGAATTCTTGAAGAATCTGCAGCCTTAAAAGAGTAGAAGAAACTAAAATGTGTATGGCTGTGATTTCTTAGGTAAAGTTTGTTCATTTGAAATTTTTACACGGAAGCCTGAGCTCACGCAGTGCGTCTAGTCTAATATCGAGTAGCTCTCCAATTTATTTTGATAATCAGAACCAAATCCGCTTAAGCTTTTTTTTTTAAAATACCCCAACTCCTTTGCCATTTCTCAGTCGTTTCACCGTTAAAATTGATCTGCAAATCGGTTGCACGATAAAATGCCAGTTTTCGTTGGAAAATCTTACATTAACATGCCTCGGTAAAGTTGTCTCGTGCAACGGACAGTTCTTATTTCAACAAACAGCGATTTGACGATGTTAACATCGCTGATGGGAAAACGTTCGCGAAGCCTGAACTCTAGAACATTCATTATACATACAGATCTGTCGGCAAATTTACACACTGCAGATCTATTTTGTTTATACTTGTGAGGAAAGCTGATCTGCACCACTAATTTCATTAATTTTCTCTTGTCGTTGCAGTTCTGCGGAATGAAAGTTCCAAGGATCCAAGGCAAAAGGAAGGGACGACAGGCTTTTCGTAGCCTTTTCGTAGCCAATGTTAAGTTAAAATAGCCAGCAGACACAGTGTGTTTGTTAGAAGGAAAGTATCTAGCAGACGCTGTGTGTTTATTAGGAGGGGTTGGAGGGGCATTTTTGCTTGCGTCTTTCAGGTGTGGGGTATAAAGTCACACAAAATTCACATTGTTTCTCGTCAAACCCTTTTTTAACAATTCTTGCGACTTTTTTTCTCGAAACAACGAAACTGAAGATACCAACATACTTTTTTTCTTTGAAACCTCGGTTTTATTTCCAAATTTTTAACAGTCTATTTTTAAGTGCAGTAAAACTCCACGTATAAGAAACTAGATTTTTTTCAAGTCAGCCTGAACAGGGTCTTATAATCTATGCTGATGCTAACGCGGCTTACAATGGGTCCCTACAAAAATATACTGAATTTTATAACAAGAGTTTTCCGATAAAGTTTTGTCAAGGAAAAAAACCTAAATACTCTGCATAGTCCGTTGCTTACAACTGGAATCTTGAAATCTGTTAAAACAAAGTCTAGGCTGTACAATGTATTCTTAAGGAAACCAAGTCATGAGCGTGAATCCAACTATAAGTCATTTAGAAATAAGCTAACTTGTCTTGTTCATGTCGCCAGGAAAAATTATTATGACAACAAATTGGATAAGGCTAGATCTAACTTAAAGCAAACATGGAAAATTCTCAATGAAGTGATCAACAGGCGTGTCGCTAAATCACTATGTCCTAGAAGCTTCATGAAAAATGTAATGGAAATTAGCAATCCTACAGACATTGCCAATAATTTCTGTGATTACTTCACCAATATCGGGCCAAATTTGGCGAGCAAAATTCCTTTCACAAATTCATCACTGAAGGATTTCTTGAGCAGCTCTCTTTCTGAATCCATTTCATTGCAACCACTAATGGTCGGTGAATTAAACAATATTGTTAAATCGTTCAACGCTAACAAAGCTCCTGGACATGATAATATATCCATTAAAATAATTCATCAGTCTTTCCAAAATATTGCACAGCCTCTTGTAACCATTATAAACACTTCTTTGTCTACTAGTGTGTTTCCTGAATCTCTCAATATAGCCAGAGTGATTCCAGTTTTTAAGGCAGATGACCCAACACTATTTAGTAACTACAGGCCAATATCAATTTTTCCAGCCTTTTCTAAACTCTTTGAAAAAGTCATATTATACAACCGGCTGATTCATTTCTTAAATTTGCATAATATTTTATACTCGAAACAATTTGGATTCCGTAATAATCATTCGACTGCATTAGCTTTAATTGACTTGATCAACAATATATCTTCAGCTATCGACGGAAATGAAACAACTTTAGGAATCTTCTTAGTCTTTCTAAGGCGTTTAATACTATAAATCATGAAATACTGTGTCAAAAACTGCAACACTATGGTATTCGGGATACTGCTTTGGCGTGGATCAAAAGCTATCTTGAGGATCGGACTCAATTTGTCCAGTTTAGGTCCCATCGATCTTATCCGCGGAAAATGTTATGTGGCGTCCCGCAGGGCTCAATCGTTGGACCTCTTTTGTTTATTATTTACGTAATGTCTCTAGTCTCACTCAATCTTTACTGTTTGCTGATGACACAAGTATCTTTTGTTCCCATAAAGATGCCAAACACCTCGTTTCTATAGTTAACAATGAACTTGCAAAAAAAAATTATCATGGCTTAAAGTGAATAAGTTATCTCTAAATATGACTAAAACAAATTTAAAGTTTTTTTATAAAGTCAATGTTAATGTCCCTCTTACTCTGGAAAACACTGTGATCAAGCAAGTCACGCAGACAAAATTTTTAGGTGTTCTCATTGATCAGCATCTTTCTTGGATACCGCATATTGATTTCGTCTCAAAAAAATCTCGAAAAGTGTGGGAATTATTGCGAAAGCCCGCTTTTACCTATTATCTTAAACTTTGATGACCTTGTATTACTCCCTTGTATATCCTTTCTTAACATACTGTAATGTCGCCTGTCCTCCACCTACTGTTCCAACCTAAACTGTATTTACCTTTTGCAAAAGCGTATAGCGCGGCTCATAACAAGAGCTCACTATCTAGCAAATACCGCCCATTTATTTAGTCAGCTTAAAGTTCTTGATCATGACATATTTAGCATTAATTTATTTTCTG